>NC_065446.1:213290512-213598013 GCF_917563875.1 Diabrotica virgifera virgifera | reverse complement strand
TTTCTAAAGATAAGGCGGAACTGTAGTTTTGCTGGTATTCCATAACTGATAAGCATTCATGAATACATGATATTGCTTATATCGATCTAGCAGCACCTTTTATACCGAACTTCTTTAGTTTTCTGAAGACTTTTCGGAGGTTTGCTAAAGACTAAAATACGATCCAACTATTTTTGACCACGAATTCATATACAACACGCAAGTATGTATGAAGAACATGAGTTTCTCTTCTTCTAATAATAAATATTTTCGTTCATTTGACCGTAAATTATTGCACTTAACTTAAACCGAGCACTCGAATCCAATAACTTCAGAAGGCTGTAACTCGAGAATAGTAGTTATTCAGACCCAGGTGCCATGGACTTTTTTAATCTACACATCAAGAAGTATCATTAGAGATGCATCAAGTCAAACTAGTTTGATTTTACTCAACAGACTTGACTTGACTTGAAAACCAAACTTTTTTTGTAAAAAAGTTTGACTTGACTTGATTTCGATATATTTAGGTTTGACTTGAAATCAAACTTCTTCAAACAGTTTGAAGTTTGAATATCATATTGTGCAACGTGTTTATTTTTAATTCCAGTTGACAGCATACCGCCTTTTGTTTTGACTTATTTGGACAGATCTGAACCTGACTCTGCTACTCCGCAAATTAGTTATGGTAGGGGAGCCCAAGCGGGGATTTTTGCAGTTATTCGAGCGCGTCAGATTAGCATATGGGAGAAACCTGGTACCCTGCAGATGAACCTCTACCATATATTGGCTCTTAACACAGGGGAGTTCGTTAAGGGGGGCCCGAAAAAAAATCTATCCTTAAAAATACTCGAAATTGTCAGATTAAGATAAGGTAAGTTAAGTACATGCAAAAGAGTGTATATTTCAAAAATCTGATGATTCGAGCAGGGGGTAAGGAAATGGGTGAGTCCCAAACTTTCACAAGAAATAAGCGAATATGTCGCGAAATAAATGACAGATCGAAAAACTAAAAAATATGTTCTCAATATATTTTAAAAATCTATCGAATGATACCAAACACGACTTCCCACGGAGAGGGGTGGGGGTAAATTTAATATTTTAAATACCAATCCCGCGATATTTCGCGAAATGAACATCAGATCGAAAAACTGTAAAATACACTTATTCGATACTTTTAAAAAATCTATCGAATGGCACCAAACACGACTTTCCAAGGAGGTGGGGTGGGGGTTACTTTAAAATCTTAAATAGAAGCCTCCATTTTTTATTGCAGATTTGGATTACTTACGTAAAAATAAGTAACTTTTATTCGAAACATTTTTTCGAATTATGGATAGATGGCGTTTTAATCGGAAAAAACCATTATTGGAAATGGAAAATTAAATTAAAAAATGGCAAGCGCCCACTAAAATGGAAAATTTTACTTAACTTTTTTTGGTCTTAGGACTTACTCTTCACAACCCAATAGGTCCCCATAACGCTCGAGTGACTACACATTTAGCATACTTTGCTCCCCTACCATTATAAATAGGTTATATTCATATTTAGAAGCATATGCTTTGCTTGTTTGTTGTAATACGTTAGTTTTGAAAGGTGTGCTTTGTGTAATAATTCCTGAACCTGAACTTTTTTCCGCTCAGAGTACGTACCAGAACAAAGTGAGTCTGATTTTGAAAATATTCTGATATTTAAAACATCTGAAGGTGCATTTAAATCAAAGCGAACACGAACGAACGAACGAAGGAACGAATTAGTAGGTGTTCTCTAGGTTATTCGTTCGCTACAAAGTGGGACCACAGCATAATAAAATCTAATATATTCTAATCTAATATATACTTATATTTACTATACTATGCTGTCTATCATATATTTACTATGCTGTGGTAGGACCATTTACATTGAACCGAACCAATGTCGGATACAGATGAAGATTATAATCGTTAGCGCTGCTAGTTTTATAGTTATTGCAGGACTTGCCGAAAAAAAAAGGAAGAAGGGAGTGTGGTGTTCGAGTTTATTACAAAAGGGAAAAAAGGAGGAGGTGATGCCTTGTTAAGTGATTTAATGACTGACAATTTATTCCAAGTTACAAATTTCTGTAGAATGTCTATGGAAGATCTTGAGATTTTGTTGAATTTGATTGGATCTAGCATTTCTAAAAATGATACAAATTTCAAAAAAGCAATTACTGCTAAAGAAAGAATGCTGCTAACCCTCCGCTTTCTTGCAACAGGTGACTCCTATGCAAGTCTTAAGTACTTGTTCAAAATTTCAACTTAAGAAAGTAAAAAATGAATTATGAAAAATATATTTATTGGTAAAATTTAATTAAACAATTAATTATTTTAGTGGGTCCGTAATTTTAATATTATACTATTTGTATATGTACAAAAATAAGTGCACTACCAGACATTAATTCGGTTTTAGTCACCAGCCAGATGGATTTAAAAGCGTAAAATAATATGTATTTAGCAGTGACGTAAATTTTCATTATTTTTGACTATTTTTTACGATTTCTATAACTATCAATGCCAGGTACTTTATACTCTTATTGGTAATAGTTTTATTAGTCATCTAACAAATATAAAACTACAAAAGTGTATTTCTGGACCATGGTTCTGCCAATTCGTTTTCATAATAGATTAAAGAATAGTAGGATTTTTTTATTAAAGTTACAACAATAAAGCAACAAATAATGTAAAATATTAAAGAACCTTTTAGTACCTACTGGTAGGTACTTACTTTTACCCAAGTTTCGAGAAATGCGGGAATGCATATTGCCCGCACGTGTATTTAAGATGGGCCAGTCACACATTGTGTTTAAGTTATTGTCGTGTTTCTTGCCAGTGAAATTTTAATACAATGTTAGAAAATGGAGTGTGTGTTCTGCAAGGGAAAAAATGAGAAAATAATCAAATATGCCATTTTCTTAAATATAAGTATAAATTTTGATACAACTTCAATTTCATTTTGCCCTGTCTCTATTCTATAATTATTTAATTTAAAACAAAAATAATTTATCCAGGTATTTTTTATTTTGTTGAAAATGTTGACGATAAGTTTTATTTATTAATATTTAATTTAAATCTCTCATTATCAACTAATAGTTTGTGATAAATAAAACGTGCAAAAAGTCTGGCAATTATAAATTCATATTTCTCCTTCTTCTTAAGATGCTGTGCATTTCTGCATAGGCGTCCACCGTACATTGTCTTGTCAGGTGAAACGTTAGATAGTCAGGATTACATAAGTTTGTTTTTAACAGAATTGCGAAGCATTTCATAGCTGTGGGTTCCTGTCCATTGGCGATTACGCAGCCATGACATCTTTTAACATCCCAGTCCTCTCTTACCCTCTATCTTTCCGTCGAGTATCAGTTACTGAAATGTGTATCGTTCTCCTCATAATATGTGCCCCAAATATATGTAGTCTTCCTACTTTCAACATAATTAAAAAGTTCCCTATCATTTAAACCCGCTCTTGTTAGTACTTCATCCTTTCTGACTCTGTCCATTCATGATATTATATGCATTCGACGTAGGCACAACATTTCAAACACTTTCCACCATTTCGCCCAAATCGGGTGTCGTTGTCAAAACACAAAATATTACTTAACTAAACAAAAATGTTGTTGCTTGGTAAAAAATTCTTCTAATAATTTATTTAATCTGACTCATTTATATCGGCAATTCAGACATATATTATACATTTTAAAGTAGAAGACTTTAAAACGATATTGCCAATATTTATGAGTTGTGTTCCTGAAAAGTTACTAAACATTTTATCTCGAAGGAAAGTATAATATCTACTAAATAAATTAATTTTCAAACTAGTTTGACGAACAGTTTGAATTTTCAAACCTGTAACCATTGACCAGTTTGACTTGACTTGAATTAATTCCAGAAGGATTAACTTGAGTTTGACTTGAAATTAAGTCAAACTCAAGTCAAGTTCAAACATTCAAGTCAAACTTGTGCAACTCTAAGTATCATTGACCAAACTTTCATCAAATTTTACCGGGACCACTTTTCCATAAGGAGTGTTGCCTGGTCCTTTGGTGTGTTTTAAGACGTAGTTATTGCACATTTTTAACATAAGTACAATTAAAAATTTCTATTCACCATTGGCGCGCATACGGGTAATATGACCTAACTTATTACCCTTTTGCCCGCTAATGGTGAATATAAAAGTCTTAATTGTATATCAAAAAATGTGCAATAACTACGTCTTAAAGCACACCAAATTTCATTTGCAAATCTCAACTGGTTTTAGAGCAATAAATATAGAAAAAATTCAACATCCCGTATCTCGGAAACGAAAACATTACGCGGGGTACGCGTTTATTTCGCGAAATATTCGCTTTTATTGTGAAACTTTGTGACTCGCCCATTTCGCCCATTTCACCCCCCCCCCCCCGGGTCAAATCATCAGTTTTTTTAAGCATACACTCTTTTGCATGTACTTAACTTACCTTATCTAGATCTGACGATTTCGAGTTTTTCTCTTCGAGTTATTTTGAAAAATAACGCCCTTGGGCACTAAATTTAAATAACTAGTTAAATACTGTCAAGTTGACAAATAAAAACCTAAGTAAAACTATGGTTACCACAGTTACATTACGACTATTGCTGGGAAATGTACTTATTTAAAAGCTAATTAATTCAAAATTCATTCAAATGTTTTGCGTATAAAGAAGAATTTAGTCGGACGTTAAACGTTGAAGGCACCACGGGTATTATAAATAATTTCAGTCAACGTATAAACCTCGGGCCATAGGCCCTCGGTATATGCACCATTGACTTCAAGCGATATTATCCTTATACTACCCTTGGTCCCTTAACCCTCGTAAGGCGGTGCGGGGTGCAGCTGCACCCCAGGCCTCGTTTTCTCACCTATCTTTTTTAATATTCTTTTTATTTTTGTCCATTTTTTTATTCGCATTAAATTCAATTCTAAACACATTACACCCATTGCAGCATCTAAAATGTTTTACGTTTAAGTGATTTTGTGGAAAAATGACTGTATTTTGTAAATTATGAACATTTCATATCCTGAATAGGACGTTTCTGGTGTTCCACTTGGAGCTAACAGAGCTACAGGACAAGGTCGGTGATACTTATGTCAGAGAAAAAAGACCGAAAGTCCCGACATAACTGTATTATGTCTAAAAACTTTGTGTCGCTCACTCTGTGAAAAATTTCATATGTTTATCTTGCAACGATAATATTGTTTTTAAGAAGAAATGGGTATTTTGTTTGTAAAATTATGTTTCATACTATAATAAACATGTCACAATTATCTTTCAAATCAATTTCCACGACGTTCACATATAAAAAAATGGATATACAGATGGGGTGCAAATGCACCCCCTCACCGTTATTTACGTAAGAATCTAAGCACCGCTTTACCGTTAATAACTATAATTCATCTAAATGTATTATTTTAACTTAGGTGTAGGAAATATTACAGGAAAATATTAGGTATTTCTTAAGGATTTCAAAAGTCGAAAAATATATGGAGTATACATTTAACATAAGCAAATTTATTAGATGTCTAGGAAAACGGAAGACTTGGCAGTAATATAAATATCACCGTAATATCAGCCGCATTACAAAACACAAAACCAAAATTGAAAATTGATAAAAATTGGGTGACCCGTTTCCAAATTAATTGAGGCATTTCATACATAAAACTCACTTTTTATATGAATATGTGACTAAAAACACACTGACGATATAGATTAGATGATGACAAACGAAAATTTTTAATAAACTATCATTATTTGCAAAGATATTTTATAAATCTCAAATTATACGAATAATATCAAGAACCGTTTCTAACTATAATCCTATTAAGAATGGTGTTGGATTTGGTCAATCCCTAAATCCAAATTGGATTCCCGATTGGAGCCAATCCAAAATGTTCCAAGGCTTGATGATTATTTGTCATTCTATATTACATTCTGCAGCTTAAGGACTATTATGCCAGCAACAGTTGGTGTTAACTATTAGCTCTTTGAATTGATCGAATTGAACAATATATTACAGTGTGGAACCCACTTATGGAATAAAATTATTTCTGACGTTGTTTTAAAAACGATAAAAAAACACTAAGATCCGGCCATTTTTATATATACTCCATCCAATTTACCTACCGTTGCACGTCATCCGCGTCATAGCCCGTGACGTCACATGATACCAACACGAAATATTTAGGCGGTAGGTGTGTTCTTTTTTAGAATCACTTTGCCGAGTACACTGGCATTACAGCCACTTGACATATTTTATTATATACGCGTAGAAATAATATTTATTTAAAGATTTCTATTAATGTTAACTTAAAGAACTATACAAGAATGTGTTTCATTTAATTTGTATAAATGGATTATAAAGCGTTTTTATGAAGCACATTTGTTCGGAATACACTGTCGAACTATAATGGAACTATAATCGAACGAAAGTGATATTTTGGCATAAATTGGTAGCATTTATTTGACAGTTGCGGTAATGACACCTCATATTTGTTTATATTCTTTACTATAAGTATTTGTTTCTCGACTTTGCAAAGTAACAAGACACTTACTCAACACACACTACACATTACTCCCCTGACTTAGTAATAAGTTATACAATTACGTGGCTAAAGGTTCTAGTTCTAAACCAAAGCCAGAATCAGAGAAAAAAAAGTATTTGTTTCATTATATTTACTGTTTTTATTATGTACTTTAACGTAAGATTATAACTTAATCCTTGTTTCCTATTTCTAAAGTTTTTATTTATTTACATTGAATATTAATTTGTTTTGCTCTATAAATCCACTTCCGCAAAAGTTGTGTGATGTATTTGATTTAAAATGAATTCAAGAATTTTTTGTAATTGGGCAACAATGTCAACTTAGATTTATAACGTAGATAATGACGTGCAACGGTAAGTAAATTAGACGAACTGTACGTGATCAGCGCGCAAATAACCGGCAAAATAACGCAAAAGTGGAGAACATAACACATTGTGAGGTAGAAAGAGATGAAACTGGTAGATGTGGAAGTTATCGGTGTAAACGTATAATTATTTAACATTATATTACATAGATTCATACCTTTACACCTATAGGAGGAGTATGACAGCTGTCACTGTTACAGGAGAAGTTTATAAAATACTCCTGTCACAGACGTCTAAAGGTGAGAAACTCAGCAATGTAACATTAGTTTATACGTTTATATCGATAATTTCCACCTCTACAAGATTCATCTCTTTTTATTTCACAATGTGTATAAATATAGTGTATAAAAATAAAGTGATGAGTGCGCTAATAACTGGCAAAATAACGGAAAAGATGGAAAACATAATACATTGTGCCATAAAAAGAGATGTAAATAATAGAGGTGAAAATGTCGATATAAACGTATAAATTAACATTATATTACATAGTTTCCTACCTTTGGACGTCTGTGACAGGAGTGTTTTATAAAATTCTCCTATCACGCTGACAGTTGCCATAGTCCTCCGATACGTCTAAAGGTGAAAACTAGGTAATGTAATGTTTATTTATACGCTATGAGCTCGTAGGTAGAGGGGATAATTAAAAATTCGCGAGCGCCAGTAGTAACAAGTCTGTAAGCTTTTACTGGAAATTTGACATAAATGTTAAAGTGATTAATTTAAAACATTGAAATTAAAAACATTAATAGGAAATAATATTAGTTGATCATGGCTGTGGTGTATATTTTTACATTAAATATACTTACATTTTAAATACTGAATTTAAGTTTTTTTAGTGTTTCGTAATATGTAATTATAAATTAATCTAAGCGCCATCTACACGATAATTGTGGAAGTATCCGAAGTAAGGAATTAATATTTCATTAATAAAACGTTAAAATGATTAGCAAACTTCAAAAAATCGATTACAATTTAATTACGTTTTTTGCGTTGTAAATATTAAGCGATAACAATTAAATAATAAATTGAAAAATTACCGGTGAAAGTTGCATTAGTAATCCTCTAGGAGCGACATCAGCGAAGCTCAGAGCGTGTATACGTTTACAATGTATTATGTTTTCGATCTTTTGCGTTATTTTGCCAGTTATTAGCACGGTCATCACTGTATACCTAGGCTTTTTAAACATAAATTTCAATTTAACATCCTAGTCTGAACGAACTATATCGTGTGGGGTGTGGTGTGTTATGAATGAAACAGGGTGAAATTTTGAAATTATAAAGTGTGAAAATCACTTGAAATAAATTTGTTTTAGTCGTTATTTGGGAAAATTTCAAAAACTCTGGCACACGTTAACTTTTTAAATAAAATGTGGTAGTTTTTAAGTATATTATATTTAAATGTACACGGTGATTCACGCACGTCTAGCATACCTACTTTACCCTTATTTTTAATGGAACATCCCGTATATTTTTTAATTTCAAAAACTCCTTAATAACCCGATCTTAACAAACTATATTATGTAGGGTGTATTATGAATAATACAAGGTGAAATTTTGAAGTATGTATAATTTTCGTCAAGACTTAAATACATAAAATTTTGAAATTAATAATATATCAAATTTTGCAGGGACGAAAATTTAAGATGGAAACTTACGAAACTGGTATCTTTTTTTAAATTAAATATATTTTATATCCATGATGATAAAATAAATTATTAAAAAAAGTTTGAAAGGCGTTACCTGATAGAAAATCTAAACCTCTGTTATCATCAGCGGCGGCTCGTGGGTCAATCTTCAGGGGGGTCATTTTGGTTTGAAAACTTCAAACTGTTGATTTTTTAAAGTATTTAAAAGATCTTTTAGCATTTATATTTTAGATAAAAAATACAGACTTAGATAAAACTCAATACTATTTACCCTAGTTTTCCGAAAATTAAATTTGTCTTTTTTTAGAGTAAATCTTTTAAAAAATATAGGAAAAATGGTATGAACAGGTTATTGACTGATATATAGATAGGAATATTTATAGTATAATAAATTGTAAATTTATTAAAACGAAACTTACTTTAAATATTTTTATATTTTAAGTCAATTCTTCTATCCTTTAGTTCTGCAAAATAGTCTATGACCTTCTCATTGAAATTTGGAATGCTCTTGACAAGCGTTTTCTCGATGCTCAGCATAGACAAGGCACTAAGTCTAGGTTGTCCCATCGTATTACGCAGGAATGTTTTTACTCTTTTTAAAGTAGAAAAACATCTCTCACTTTCCACGGTTGTCATAGGGAGTGTGCACAAAATATTTAATAACTTCACTGCTTCAGAAAATGTTTCAGACAAATTCATGTTAATAAAAAGCTGAAGTATGGCTACTGCACCAGCACTATTGCGAAAATCCTCACGACAATATAAGACTTCAAGTTCCGATTTTAGTTTGGAAATATTCACTGTGGGATAATTAGCCGTCACCATTTTTAAAATATTTTGCGGAAAGTTGGTAGTGTATGCTTCAAATTTCTCTATGTAGAATAACTGTGAAATCATGAGATGATCATTGAAACTAAACCTGTGATTTATTTCAGATATAATAATATCACAAATTTCAAGTGCAGTTCGTCGCTTTGGATCCTCTGCAGTAGTTTTTCTTTTTTTTGCTGTTGATGTGCTTGGTACTTCTGATTCCAAAATAGTATTTCTAATTATTTGGATATTGTTGTTAAAAGACAGGATACAATTTTTGACAGATATAACATCAATGTCTCGCATTTGCAATTGTTTAAACAATATATCAACATGGGGCATTATTTTATGGAAAAAATTTAACCAAAATAAAAAATGCTCATCTTCCAAATGTCTTTTTAAACCAGTTGCTTGATTTATATTGTTACCATCTTGCTCCTCATCAATAATTTCCTCTAAGCAAGATTTTAAATCATCTTTATAAGTGTATACAATTTCAACACATTTTGTATTGAAAGCCCATCGAGTAGGCGCAGCTTTAGGTAGCCTTACTTTAACCACTCTATCCAGAACCATCGTACGTTTTGGAGATCGGCCGAAAAAGGACGAAAATCCGTGTAAATTTGCAAAAAATATTTTTATCGGTTTGTGTTGACTCGCCGCTTTTTGGAGGATAAGATTAAATTGATGGGCATAGCAGTGAATGAAGTGTGCATTTGGGTATATTTCTTTAATTTTTGTTTGTACTCCTCCCAGTTTACCGCTCATGACTGATGCACCATCGTAACTTTGGGCAATCAATTTTTCAGGTGCTTCATTAATTTTTAATAATTGAAGTTCTTCCAATATTACATTAGTTAAATGTTGTGCTGTAGTACCTAGGGGGTTAACAAATTTCCAAAATCTTTCATGTACAATACCAGTTAATACATATCGCAATATGATAATCATCTGCGTTTTATTGGAGCTGTCTGTGGTCTCATCTACTTGAATGGCCACAAAATTTGTCTGGCCAATCTCCTTCATGATATGAGTATGCACAATGGCTAACATTGATTCTAAAATATCGTTCTGAATTGTTTTCGATGTTCCTTTAAATACTGTACTTTTTTCAATGTGTTCTTTAAACATTAAATCCAGTTCAGAAACAAAATCGATAAGGCCCAGAAAAATTCCACGATTATTGGAGCTGTCACTTTCGTCATGACCGCGCAATGCAATTTCGAAAACTCCACAAAATTTTACACAGTCGATTAGTTTGTTTAAAATATACCTATTTTTAGATACCAATTCATTAAAGTCATGCACAGATTTACGATATACACTATCAAGTTGCTGTCTTATGTTAACACGTCCTAAACTTGCGTAACTCATTGATGAATTTATATGAGTAGTTGAAGAGGCATGTTTTGTAATTTTCACTTTTAAATGCTTAATGTCAGTTACTCCATTTTTCGCCCATACAGCGTCATTCGAAAACAGTAAACACGGATAGCAAAAAAATGCATTTCTCACACTGCAGCCACAAATCCAATCACACAAATTGTACATTGATTCTTTAAAATATCTTTGAATGTCCTTACCCCTATCCTTTGTTGTTTGTTTTAAATTCATGTTTGGTTTTGGTCGACCACTTTCTTTTTTCTCAAGCCGCCGTTCATAATTTAGTGTTCCAGCAGATTTTAAGGCAATTATTTCGTCAACAACACTCATCTTGTTTTTGTTACAATCACAAAAAAATCCAACAAAACAAAATAAATTACGCAAATACGCCGCGATCGATATAGACCTGCCGTGAAGTGCGGTCAGCAGACGGTAACTAACTAAACGTGAGGCCGTCGACTCTACTAGAGGTATACGACGGAAAGGTCACTCCCACTCTCGCCCACGAAATTGCTATCTGCCGTCTCTTTTCTATTTTACATGCATTTGTCCATAAGCCATAAGAACTGTATATAGACAATTTAAAATACGGCCCAGCCACGGGCTTGTGTATAGCGCGAGGCGCGACGTTATTATATCTATTATATTTGTTTTGCCAATGCAGACTGCTGAGAGAGAATTTTATATTTCAGAGTGAAGTTTTAGATAAAAGATATTTTTAATAAAATTGGTATTTTTATGAGATTATTTTAGGGGGGTCATTGACCAATTGACCCTAAGGAGGAGCCGCGCTTGGTTATCATACCTGAAACAAAAATTATTATTATTCAGCATAATAATAAAAAGCACTCTAAATAAAATAGAATGAATTAAATATTTTTAGTCAAGGTAAAATGACGAATTCAACGATATTTTTAAATTGTTCATACCAATGAGTTTTTATTGTTTAAACAATTAATAAACAATTAGCGGCCAAATCTGTAAGTAGAACTTTTTACTCAACGTATTTATTAACGTATTTATAAACCAAAAAAAATATAAAGTTATTTGATTTTTTCTGAAACAATGCAAGTTTTCGATATACTTTGACTCCCCTAATATAATAATATATTTTTCCTACAACCGTGTTAAAAATGCTACTTTAAAGCACTAGTGCTTTAAAAATTTTAAGGTACTGCAGTTAAAAGAGAATTGTCAAATTGTGAAACGTCAAAATATTTATATTTCTTTTATTACTATTAATATGAATAGTACAACTTGCGCAATTTGAAAAAGGTTATTTAAAAGGTTTTTAAAATTTAATTTAAACTGTATTATTGCATTTTTAACACGTTTGCAGAAAAAAATTATTAAAATTTGTTAGAATATACAACAATATAAGTAGATATTATTCTATAGTTTTTATGATTTACGTATTGACAGTATAGGCAGTTTTGATCTAATGTCAAGAAAAATATAAAAACGGAATATCAGTCAAGTTCAAGTAAAAGTTTTTGTAGGTATTGTCGTCCTCTAATTGAGAATGAATAAATTATAATTGTTGATATTTAAGACGTCTGTAGAAAAAATATTGTATGATATACGTGTTAAAAGTACATTTTTAAGGCACTCATGTGAATTGCACAATTCGCTTCGCTCATTCTGCAAACTGTCACATGCGTGCATTAAAATTGTACTTTTAACACTTATATCATAAATAACTATTATGCACGACCAGGCGGTAAAGTCCATATTATGTATACATTTGGCGGGCGTAAAGTGCCACTTTAGCGCCCGTGGGCTTCTTTATCTCCCACCGGACGGTAATGTTTGATGGAGTTCTACTCAGAATTTTTGAAAATTATGGATAAAGACGAAGTAAAAAGACTTACCTTGATCTTCAACAAAATATACCAAAGTGCAAAAATACCCCAACAGTGGCTAAGATCAACTTTTATAACAATCCCTAAAAAACCCAATGCCAAAAAATGTGAAGATTATCGAATGATAAGCCTTATGAGCCATCTCCTGAAAACTTTTTTAAAAATTATACATAAAAGAATAAATAAAAAGTGTGAAGGACACATGACAAACACACAATTCGGCTTCAGGGATGCATTGGGTACTCGAGAGGCACTTTTTGCAATACAAGTTCCCTTTCAAAGATGTAGAGACGTGAATTGTGATATATATGTGTGTTTTGTTGATTACCAGAAAGCGTTCGATAGAATAAAACATGACGAACTGATGAAAATATTAAATTCAATTGGTCTAGACAGCAGAGATCGCCGTACAATAAACAATATCTATTACGAACAAACTGCAGCTGTTAGAGTAGGGGATCAGTTAACAGACGACATAAAGATAAAAAGAGGTGTGCGACAGGGATGTATATTGTCCCCATTATTGTTCAATACATATTCAGAGCACATTATGAACCTAGCTCTAACGGACATAGACGAGGGAGTACTTATAAACGGAGAAAGATTGAACAAGATAAGGTACGCTGATGATACTGTCATTTTTGCAGACAGTCTTGAAGGTCTGCAGACACTTGTCTCCAGGGTGGCAGAAGTAAGTATCAGGTTTGGGCTTGATTTTAACATCAAAAAAACCAAATACATGGTTATAAGCAAAAATAGGATACCACCTGGTCAATTTAACCAACAACCTATAACACAAATCACCAACTTTTGTTATTTGGGTGCAAACTTAAATGAACAGTGGGACCAATCGACGGAAATTAAGATAAGGATCGAGAAGGCAAGATCAGCCTTCGTCAAAATGAAAAAAATCTTTAACAGCCACGATATAAAATTGGAAATAAAAATTCGTTTACTAAAGTGCTACGTATTCTCTGTTCTTTTATATGGCGTGGAGTCATGGACCTTAACTGAAGCATCACTGAAGAGACTCGGAGCATTTGAGATGTGGTGCTATAGACGCATTTTGAGGATTTCCTGGACAGACAGAGTTACCAACGAAGAAGTTCTACATAGAATGGGTAAAGAGCGCGAACTAGTCCTAACCATAAAACGTCGCAAACTGGAATACCTGGGCCATGTAATGCGAAATGAGCAACGATATGACCTACTTCGGACCATACTTCAAGGTAAAGTGCATGGGAAAAGAGGTCCAGGACGAAGAAGAATATCCTGACTGCATAACCTGCGAAAATGGTTTATGTTAACCACTACCGGACTTTTCAGGGCAGCAGTCAACAAAGTCAGAATAGCCATGTTAGTGTCCAACATTCGTAACGAATAGGCACCATAAGAAGAAGAAACTTAATTTTGCATCTTCTGCTGCTTTAAAAATTTCCGGTGGTGTTCCAGAAAATTTTTCAACGTCACTAGTTTCCATTATAAAAGATTATTCTTACTTACACGTCGCGGTCCATAAACGCCTATTTTACGCCCTTGATACATAAATAACTATTATGGATCTAAAATTCTTTTCAGCTTAATAGGCCTGGATCCCGCGTACCAAAAATAGTTTATTAAAAGCAAGCTGAAAATTTGTTAATAGCTTAACAGTACCTAGTCGGACACACTTTGATGTAGGGGAACACTGGAACAGAGGAAGTTTTAACTGTGGAACGAGTTACAGGTTTCTAACGTCAGACTACGAAAACGTCCCATGTATTTGGTCAGACAGAACTTAAAATTGATGTGTTACCCTTTCATTAAACTCACATGCAAAAATCAGACTACTATTTACAGCTGGTTCTAAAAAAAAACTGATACGACTCTTAAAGCGTATTTTGTGGAAAAATTGAGCAGTGTGTTTTGAAGGATAAATACTTATTATTTACATACTGTCACTGTCACAGTCAAATCTCAAAATTTGTCAGATAACTTATTCTGTTCAACCTCAAAAAATGGCTCCACATCCACATGCTGGCAAAGAACTAAAATCAAGAATTGTAAAGGAATTAGAAGATGGTTGGTGCCTATCTGCCGTAGCGAACCATTTTAACGTAAGCAGAACAACCGTTTTTAATATTAATAAAAGATGGAGAGAACAAGAGACTCTCGAAAGAAAGCAGGGTTTGGGAACAGCTCTCTGAAGAAAACAATTTCATAGTTCCTTTCACGCAGATGGACCAAAGACTAAAAGATTTTATCACTGCTGATTGAGATATTACAAAATATTAATTTTGTTTTTACATACCTAAATTTAATATAGTTTTGGTCTTCCAGACCCTCGCTTTCTTTCGAGAGTTTCTTGTTCCCTCCATTTTTTATTAATAGAAAAACTGTGGTTCTGCTTATGTTAAAATGTTTTGCTGCCTATGATACTGCCCAGTTATCTTTTAATTTGGTTACAATTCTCGCTTTAATATACATATTGTTGAGTTAAGTCGTTTGTTTTATTCCTTAATAATAATAAAAATGATAACAACAACTCTATTTTATGTAAAAACTATCATTTATAATATTTAGAATATATTATACTCTTTATAAAATGCAGAAATACGAAATAATATAAAAATAATTATTCCAATTTATGAATTATCATAATATGTATAATCAGTTGTTTGTATGTTTATTTTAACTGACTTTGACATAATAAGTATAATATAATGTCAGACCAATCAAATACACTGCTCAAAATAATCAAATCTTACTAAGAGTCGTATCAGTTTTTTAGGAACCAGCTGTACCACCAATATAATTCCTGCCATTTGACATGTTCTACGTGTCGGACTTATTAAAATGCCCAACATACTTGTCGGACAAACTCTTTTTCGTGTATTTTATAAAGTTTGCTATTAAATAAACTTAAAAAAACATTAATTATTTATATGGGAAATAATTAAAAAAATTAAAAAAACATGGTAGTTTTCAATCATAAACATGCCAGGATGACACGTTCCAAAATTTAAATCACGTTCCACAATTAAAACTTCCCGTTCCAGTGTTCCCATACATCAAACTATGTCCGACTAGATACCGTTAAGCTATTATCAAATTTTCAGAATCAACTTTGTTTGGTACGCGGGATCTAGGCCTATAATGCGTATTATTTTAAAGGTACATTAGTAAAAAATATATAACACTAATGTATAATATGTTTTCATTTTACGGAACTAATGAGTTGAAAGCTGTGATAAACCTGCAGCAGCTATAACTATATAAGTAAAAAAGGTGATATTCTGATTTATAATATATCTCTATAATAACTAAAAGCTATGTTTTCATAATTTGGTTTGCATTTCCATAAAATTATTATGCTATTAGTCGGCCATAATTTGATGATTGAATAACATTATAATATGTATAGTCAGTTTTAACTATTTATAATGGGAAATAAGCCACGATATTATTAAAAAATTATTTTTATTAACGTTTTTTATCATAGTATTTTGTATTTTGACAACGGCACCCGATTTGGGCGTCGAAACGTTAATAAAAATCAGTTTTTAATAATATTGTGGCTTATTTCCCATTATAAATAGTTAAAATTGTAAAAATGCCACAAGAAAATAGCTTCAGAACAACATGTATAGTCAGGGATCACAGGCCGATTTTAACCATGAAGAGTGGAGATATATAACGGGCCAAGTGACAAAAATACACAATCGAGAAAAATGAGTTCTTATCAGGAAACGTAACACTATACTTAACGGCGGATGCTATCTGTTGAATTTATTTAGAGCTGTTTCCAATGCAACTGTCACTTGGCCGATACTACAGGTTAACGGCATTGTTGGATAGAACATTGTAATGGAAAAAACAGAAATATTGATTTTTTGTCACTTGGCCCGTTATATTTATCCACTCTTCATTTACGACTAACAAGCTAATTTTTTGTGAGTACCTGCATTTGACGAGACCCCCAAATTTTCTCCTTACAATAATTTCCGTATTAGACCACTCATCAGCGGTAAAACAAATGTAAAACCGTGGAATTTTGAGAGTCAACACCGATTTTAATGAAAATTTGGATTTAAACTCGGTTGACAATCTTCTTCAAAATGTACCCTATGCCGAACCGCGCTATTACCCTGGGGGTGAAAGCAACCCCATCTAGGGTTTGGAAATTTGTCAATCAAAATAAATATGGTAATCGATAGAGTGGCCAATTCTGAGTAAATTTTGTTACATAAAATTTTTTTGTAAAATTGATATTTTGCAAGTTGTTAGCGATTGAAAGTATGCATTTTTCATTGAAAAACTCATGTTTTATAAATGTTTTTAGTGAATAACTTAAAAAAATTTTGTTTCATAAAAAAAATTATTAAAAACAAAATTGTGGATAATAAAGAACCAAGAGAATCGCGCCGCAGAGACCTATGTAAACCCAATACCGACGGAGCTATTGCTCTTTAAAGGGTAGTTATTGTCGAAGAACTTCGAAATGGAGAACCTTTAATCTCAAATACCTCGAAATTGGTGCAATTCTTTGAGAAAATTTAAGAAACATCTTTTAAAGCCCATTAAACATCCTTTTAAATAAAATTTCACAAAAGCTTTTTTCATAAGAACTGACTGACTTTACAAAGTTGAAAATAAATTCGCTCTCTGCCTTTTTCTTTTTGAAATGTCACAATTAAACCCTCCTCGTCAATACAATCCTAATAGAAATTAATAGCTTCCCACTTGAAATTAAATTTATTTAGACATAGTTGATACGATCCATTGGCCAGTTTCGAATGCTTAGTTTAGAAAAAATAGTCGATTAAATCGAAAATGACATTTTTATAATTAAAAAAAAACATGTGCATTTTTCTTAAATAACCTAAAAGTATTCAGGATACAAAAACAAAAAACATCATAATTTTCAGTAAAAGAAATCCTACAATTAATACTTAAAACATTTGTTGATGAGTGGTCTAATACGGAAATTATTGTAAGGAGAAAATTTGGGCGTCTCGTCAAAATGCAGGTACTCACAAAAAATTAGCTTGTTAGTCGTAAATGAAGAGTGGATAAATATAACGGGCCAAGTGACAACAAATCAATATTTCTGTTTTTTCCATTACAATGTTCTATCCAACAATGCCGTTAACCTGTATTATCGGCCAAGTGACAGTTGCATTGGAAACAGCTCTAAATAAATTCAACAGATCGCATCCGCCGTTAAGTATAGTATAGTGCATAATCTGGAGCAAATAATTTCAGGAAATTAAAAAAGGTATATAAAAAAATTATAAAAGTACTATAAAAAAATTCAATACCATCAAGACCATGGTTTGCAATGACAAATCTTCCAAAATATGCAGTGAGACAAATATGCCGTTTAAGATTTAACCATGCATTGATTCCAACATATCTACATAAAATTCATTTAAGAGACAATCCATATTGTCAATGTGGAGAAATAGGTGATGCTGAACATATGATTTTAATTTGCCCTCTAATACAAATAAATATAAATATGTTTATAACTAAATTATACAGTTGTAAAAATATAACACACCCAATAAATTTAACATATATATTATCACAAATTAATAATACAGAATTAATGCAATTATTATGATTTAATTATAGAAATGTAATTTTCTATCTACTCAGCTATTTTATCTAAACTAAGCATTCCAAACCGATCAAATTACATGGATCGTATCAAGCATACCTAAATAAAGTTAATTTCAAGAGGAAAGCTATTCCTTCATTTCATTACAAACCTAATGTTTGTAATGATGGGTTGTAATGACGAGTGTTTAATTTTTTGATAATTTCAAAAAGAAAATAGCAGAGCGACTGTAGCGACTGAAGTCAGGCAGTTCTTATGCAAAAAACTTTTATTAGAGCTCATTTGAAAGGCCGGTTAATGAGCTTTAAAATATGTTTTTAAAAAATTGCACCACATTCGAGTTATTTGAGATTGAAAGTTCTCAATTTCTATGTTCTTCGAAAATAACCATCCTTAAAAGAGCAATAACTCAGTCGTTATTGGGAGTACATGCATCTCTCCGACGCTGCTGGTCTCTTTATTTTTTTTATTAGCTGCAGTTTTATTCTTTCTAAGTTATTCATGAAAACAGTTATAAAATGTGAGTTTTTTCAATGAAAAATGCATAGTTTCAATCGCTAATAACTAGGAAAGTATCAACTTTGATACTTTTTTGATACTTTGATACTTTAACTAAAAAATCTTAAAAAATAAAATAAACTCAGAATTGATCAGTATATCGAATTCCAGTGTTATTTTTATTGAAAAAAATTTTATCCCCTAGATTAGGTTGTTCACCCCCAGGGCAAAAGCGCGGTTCGGCGTAGGATAGATTTTAACAAAGGTTATCTTCTTCTTCTTGTGCCACTCCTATCGGAGATTGGAAATCATCAAGGCTACCCTGACCTTGTTTACAGCTAACCTAGAAAGTTCATTAGTGGTGTAGCCAAACCACTCTCTCAAATTCCGCAAACATGACATTCTTCTACGGCCTGTATTCCGTTTCCTTCTATTTTTCCTTGCATTATATTTTGAAGTAATGCGTATTTATGACCTCTCATCAGGTGATCCAAATACTCGAGTTTTCTTCGTTTTATCGTTAACAAAATTTCTGGGTCTCTTCCTATCCTTCGTATTACTTCAAGGTTTGTGATTCTTTCAACCCAACTTATCTTCAGCATTTGACGGTAGCACCACATCTCGAAACTTTCAATATTTTTTATGTTGTTCTGTTTGAGAGTCCAGGCCTCTACACCGTAAATAGCGTGTTAAATACGTAGTTTCTTAGCATTCTTAATCGTAGGGGGATGCTTATATCTCTGTTGCAGAAGGATTTTCTCATCTGTATAAAGGTGGCCCTGGCAATTTCGATACGTCTTTTTATTTTATTGTTTTGGTCTCCAGTTTCGTTTTGTAAGTAATTGTTTTAATTCCTCCACTGTTCTTGCAACTAGTACAGTGTCGTCCGCGTATCGAATATTATTTTTTTATTTTATAGGGTTATAGGGTTATAGGGTTTTTTTTATTTTAACAAAGGGGTTTTTTATTTCCCTATATTTACTACCTAAATCCAAACTTTCAAGGAAATCGACCTTGGTTCTCAAAATTCCACGAGAAAATGGCTGTTGATTGGACTGTTATGTGGACAAAGATAGCAGGGATAGTCCAGTCGAATTAGACGAAAACCAGACCTAACCTAGCATACCGAGCTGACCCAAATTTTATTTCTCTAATCCTTAGGGAAGGTCAATAGTAGAGTAAATTTAAAATCTCGACTAAATTCTGCCGTTGCGTTAGCCGTCATTGTGGTTTTAAACTAATTAATTTTCTCTAATTTCTTTTATTACAAATTTTCTGGTGCGGTCGATATTTTCAGAGTTATGGGGGAAAATAATTATATGCTCTAACTGTTATTATTTTCTCCCATAACACTGAAAATATTCGACCGCACGAAAAAAACTTTTATAAAATAAATGATATAAAATCACATCTTCAACAATTTTAGTTTTCATACCTTTTGCCGAGATGTTGAAAATGACGGAGATATTGAGTAAAAACGGTTCCCGTTTAATACAAAATGACAGCTAACTTAACGGCGGAATTCGGTCGAGATTTTTAACACTACTATTGAGCCTCCCTAAAGATTAGAAAAATAAAATTTGGGGCAGCTCGGCATGCAAGGTTAGGCCTGTTATTCGTGTAATCCGACTGGACTATCTCTGCTATCTTTGTTATCTACCACATACGGAAATTATTGCAAGGAAAAAATTGGGCGTGTCGTCAAAATGCAGGTACTCACGAAAGTGAGTAAGTTGTTAGTAGTAAATGGTAAAAATAGGCCTGGGATGCCTGACTAATACGAGTAGGTATATATATACACTGCGTATTTTATTTTAGTTTTGTTTATTATCGTTATTACATAATTATTTAAAATATACTTTTTAGATAATGCACATCACTTTTTCTTCTGATGCCACTCTCGCTTATCGTGCGTTGGTTATCAAATTGGCTATAATAAATAAATCTCTGAGGTTTCTAAGTCATGCGTTCTTTTTCGACCTGGCCCTCTTCTTCCATCTATCTTGCCCTGTATGAGTCATTTTCTTCTTGTCCTTCAAGAGGACAAGAGGAGTCTTTGTTCCTTTACTTCAAGAGAACTAAAAGTCCTAAAGTTAAGGAAAAATTAACTTCTTAAAAGTAATAGTATTAATATTCTAATCATGAGTTTTAACTAATGTGAGCTCCACACTCTCGCCGAAGTCGATCGAGGTTCAACAAGTACTAGAATGTAGACGGCCACCTTGTACAACTTTGCCTCGTTTCGTTCTACCTCTGTTCTCTGTCGGTCTGGCTCGTCCGAGTCAAAGGGATCTTTGTCGGTATCGCACCACTTGAATGTGTCCCTCGCGAAGTAGAACGAGTGTGTAGAGAGGTACTTCGGACTTCGGTCATCTTTGGCGAAGTAACTTCGCCGAGTGTGTGGAGCCCTCTTAACGATTGAATACAAATTAAACAAATAATAAAGAACTTTTTAGCAAAAAATATCACTTGCTTTTAAGTTATCAGCTTGGTAATTATATTTTTGGCTCATATAATATAGCATTATAACTATTAACCATATATAATAGGTAATACATTACAACTCACTCGTAGATTATAACTTAAATCACGTTTTGCTATTTTCATTTGCACTATACGGTATATTTGAGCCACTATTCCAGGCAAACGATTTCTGTCAAACACACTTAAGCAGGCTAATGCCAACTTACGTCTAAGTGACTATTATTTCCACTATATTATCTTCACCTTGATCATTTATCATATTTCGTCTGAAAGTGAAGGGTAATCCCATTCATTGAAACCAATTCAAACTGTGATTCAAAAGGATTATAAACAGTTTCATAATTTGTAATTTCGCAAAGAGATTTCAGTGTGGTTAATATTTTAGGCTGCCGATTTTTTGAGCTCATAAAAATACAGGGTGCTTCATTTAATGAATAGATTAATTATTAGAGTTGGAGAATTTCCAGTTAAATTTTTAAAATTAAAATTAAAGACCTTTATTTAGTCCGTTCACTCACGGTAAAATAATTCAAAATCTCTGGATTTTAAAGAACCACTTGGATTTACATGAAATTTGGCATACACATATCTAATACATATATATCAAAGAAAAAAAGTGATATTTTGCCGATGAGTGATTTTCCCTGGGGGCGAGTACCACCCCTTCTCGGGGGGTGAAAAAACAAAGTTTTAAAAAAAGGCCGAAAATCGATAAACTGACTAATAATTAGTCAGTTTATCGATTTTATTATTCTAAGCAACTTATGATCTAGAGTTTTTTCACTTTTCAATACTTTTTGAGTTGTTGGCGAGTAAATATGTTGACTTTTCAACAAAAAAAAAACAAGTTTTTATACGTTTTTTTTTTGAAAATAATTCAAATAGTAAGTATTGTGTCGAAAAAAATATTGCTAGCAAAAATATAGCTTATAAAAAATTTAAAGATATGGTGTATGTATGGAATCTATAGACCCTGTAGGAACAAAGGTATAGCTAATGAAAAGTATGTTCTTATTCGTCAAATTCCAAATAAAATATTTCAACGTGAGATAAACAAAAAACAAATTACTTTTCGGGGAAGACTCATCACAACTGTTTAAAGTATTTAAAAACGTTTATTTTTGTTTCTTTAAACATTTTCTAGCATCAAAAATATGTAAGTTACTCTCAAAATAAAGTTTATTGCTTCTTTTTGCAAAATAAATCGTGAAAATCACCACTTAATTTTTGGTTCAAATAAGTACCCATGTGTACTTCTGGTTGTATTGACAGTTGAGTCCAGGGCCCAGAGCACGCCAAATAAAATTCTATTTTGCTGACGTCACAAAATAGAATTTCATAATGGGAGAATCGACGGTTGCTAGGCAACGTGACGTCACTAAAATATAATTCTATTTGGCGTGCTCCCGCACCTGACTTCTTTTAAAATTTCCGTTCCAACATTCAGTTGCTATGGACCGTCCAATATGTGAGGACGCTGAATCTCTGGACGTGTCCAACTCACTTGAGGGGTCAAATGGTGCCCGGTGTTAAATCTAACATTATTTAAAACATCCATCTTATTTAAAACAGTTTATGTCAATGTTTCCATTACTATGGTTTGTTTTTGACCAAAAGGATTGCTTCAAATTTACCGCGCTATAATGATTATTTGTAATTGGTCCAACCGCAGGCAAGTTTACTCCACTCTTATAAAATTTTGACACTAATGACATTTATCAAATTTTGACACTTTTGGCATTTCATTGGTTAATTAAATTATATCGGCAATTTTTTGTGTTTTTTGTGCTATTCCTTTAATTGTTATATTTTTAGTCTGATTTTATATAAAAAGCAGTTATTTTTAGAACTCTTTAGCGACGTATTAATATACAAAATATAATATTTATGGATTACCGGTGAGGGCAGACATGATCAAGCAAAAAAGAAGATGTATTTGATGATTTTTCTATTGACTACCTTGGGTGTGAATCTGTCTTTTTAGTTTACTCCTCCTGGTTAAAAAATAAACTAAAACATTTTAAAGGATCCTTACCTATATATTCTCAATTTTGGTGGATTAGCATGTGAAAATCCTGTAAGTACCTTAGAAAACCTTGTTTTTCAACCTTAGTCAACATTTAAAAATTGTTGCGTTAACTTCATACGCTATAACTGGTTTAGCTTAAGCACTGATGATGATCTGTATTAGATCGAAAAGATTTTGCATTTGTGATGTAGTCCTTTAAGGGAAAGTTTAATAAATTATATACCTTTGATAAAGGATTTTAATTAACAAATTATTTTGTGATATACATACATATATGATATACTAGTTTAAGAGCTAAATAGTGAACCCTCCGAGTGACGTTCTTCCTGTAAGGCTAGAAATTTGTATAGTGATAGTTCATAGCACACCAAGACTAAAACCATGACCTGGCAGGCATCAGCCCTGCAAGTGCATCTACCACATGAGTCGAAAAGTGCATAGTTTTTGGGGTAAAATAAACTTTCTCCTGTAAAGTTTAAATTTAAGTACTTATGTGTTTGAGTAAGTCATTTAGAAGAAATGTGTACAATGACAGGCGATTCTGAACAGCATAAAACCTTGCCAGGCGAGAGAAAGATCTGGGTTTTTTCCTAAAATTATTATTTTTTTTTCATCGAATAGAGTTTTGTTTAGATTTTTTGAATCATTCCAAACAGAAAAGGTCTTTAGTGACTTTTCTGTTAGGTTAATAGTTTTTGTCATATAAGTGAAAAAAAATTAAAATTTTGCGAAATCGATCATTTTTAACACTGAATCAGACATTTAACTGAAAATTTCAATGTTGCCAAGGCAGATAGGTATTCTTTAAACATTGATTGATGAAATCCCGAAGAGATTTTTGCAATAGAGTATCGAAAACCCATTTGTTTTTTAATTGCTAATCAAGAGGGCGCGACACTGTAGTATAAGTAGTGAGGCCGTCTGATAAATTTGAAGACAAATCCTCAGAAAGGTCGATGTTTATTTATAAATTAGGACTTTTTGGCATTAAATATAATACTAGTGACGTCATCCATCTTGGCGTGATGACGTAATCGATGATTTCTTTAAACAAGAGTAGGGGTCATGTGATAGCTCATTTGAAAGGTTATTTAATTTTCTATTAAATAATATAAACATTAACATAATTATTTATACAGGGTGTACCACAAATTTTTCATTAAATTACACAAAAAGAAGAAAAAACTTTGCACACTCTGTATAAATAATTATGTTAACGTTTATATTACTGAATAGAGAATTAAATAACCTTTCAAATGAGCTATCACACGACCCCTCCTCTCATTTAAAAAAATCATCGGTTACGTCATCACGCCCAGATGGATGACGTCACTAGTATTATAGATAGGCCAAAAAATTCTAATTTAAAAATAAAAACAGATCTGTCTTAGGATTTCTCTTCAAATTTGCCCATAAGATACTGAATTTATGCAAACTCAAACGTCCTCATTTATACTACAGTGTCGCGCCCGCTTGATTATCAAATAAAAAACAAAGGGGTTTTCGATAATGTATTACAAAAAACTCTTCGGGATTTCATCAATCGATGTTTAGAGAATATCTGTCTACCTTGGTAACATTGAAACTTTCAGCTAAATGTCCGATTCAGGGTTAAAAATGGCCGATTTCGCAAAATTTTAAATTTTTAATTTGCTTATAATATGTCAAAAACTATTAACTTAAGAGAAAAGTCACTAAAGACCTTTTCTGTTTGGAATGTTTCAAAAACCCTAAAAAAACTTTGTTCGGTGCAAAAAAAATCATTTTAGGAAAAAACCATAATTTTCCCCTCGCCTGGCAAGGACGTGCTCTTCAGAATCGCATGTCATTGTACACATTTCTTCTAAATGACTTACTCAAACACATACTTAAATTTAAACCTTACAGGAGAAGGTTTATTTTACCCCTAAACTATGCACTTTTCAATTCACCTGGTAGATACACGTGCAGGGCTGATGCCTGCCAGGTCATGGTTTTTAGCCTTGGTGTGCTATGAAGTATCACTATAGAAATTTCTACCTTACAGGAAGACCGTTACTCGGAGGGTTCACTAGCTCTTAGACTATACAGCCATATACAGGAAAACATTTTTGTATGTGTATTTATAATTATAGATTTTTCTTTAGCATTTACACAGTTGGGCAAAGATTTACTCAAACTTCTTTTTTGTACTTATCCTGAGTGGAAGAAAAGAACTGTTTTTCTTACGTTAAGTTTGAGACACCGTGTAGGGAGGATGGGGTACAAATGTTAGTATACATCGGAATCGTATTGTAGTCTTACGTTTTGTGAACATTTTGTTTTTTAAATGTCTCTGATATCTTTAGAAACAAAGAAAGACGGATTTATAGTTTAACATTTGTTTTAACTGAAACAAAAATAAATAAACAATAAAAAATAACAGTTAATAAGACGTTCAAAACACAAAAGCACATAATGTAAAAAGTTCTGATCGAGACCTATCGGAGTTATTTGCCGACTGTATGCACAGCGCAACATAAGAGAGACGAGATTGTTTAATGGAGGCTCTGTGATGTTTTGGGATGAAATTTCTGTGAGACTAATTATGGATTTGGTATCTACGTGGAGGCTATTTAAATATCTAGCGGTATTTTACACATATTTTTTTCTTTGAAACTGAACACTTTAAATCTGCGATGCAACATAATTTTTGCATAATATCATTGTAGTTACACCCGAAAAATAAACTTAAAATTATAATAATTTCCAAAAATGTATCGTAAATTTATTCTAATGGAATTTGTGTTGCAATAACTTAATTATTAGAACTTTCACAATACTTATTATGGTTTTAAGGTTATTTTTCGGGTGTATCGACAATGATATTATGCAAGAAATTATGTTGCATCGCAGATTTAAAATACGTCTATTTCGAAAACGATTTAATTTAGCGAGATGAATGTAGTATATCTTTTTTAAGTAAAAATACTAAGAGAATAAAAACTTTGATTCAAAAGTATGTAGAAAGGGAGATAAACAAAATGAAAATATTACATGAGCGCTGAAATACGTATGTGGCGCCCTCTGGCTAATGCATCATTTTTGGTAACGAATTTAAATTTCTCGTCCCAAAAACCCCCGCTTACCAAATTTCGTTTTGTTAGCTCATACCTGTCAGGAAATATTCAAGAATAAATGAAATAAAAGTTTAACTTTGACACCCTGCATTTCGGTTATTCACAACTTTTGTACTAAGGTAAGTTAGCTGAAATCGACTTATTTTAAGCTCAGGAATCTAAGGTTAAGCTATGGCCCATCCTTTACCAAACACACTGTATATAGCGGCCTCGGATGTAAAATGAAGATAGTTTAAGAAAGGACAGTAAAATTTGACTGTCTCGGGAAGCACCATCTGGTTCACCTTATCTTCTTCTTAAAGTGCTCTTTCGGCTACTACTTGCAAACTCTTCTCTGTCTTCAGCTGGTATTATTAGCTGTTCTAAATTTAGCCCTGTTCAATGTCAGATGTTTCTGAGCCATGCCAGTTTTTTCCTTCCTAGTCCCCTCTTTCCCTCGATCGTTCTATTCTATACTATAAGTAGAGACTGGAAAATATGCACTAAAAAATGTCTAAAATATGCATGCAATATGCATTTTAAAACAAGCTGAATATGCACAATTAACATGCAAATATGCATTTATATATGCACTTATTTTTATATGAATAATTTTATGGTTTACGTTAAATACATAAATAAATAAAAAATAATAAAAATAAATAAATAGGTTTGAATTTAAACCAAATTGTATTATTATTTCTTAATATATTTTTTTAACTTCAGGTTTTGTGACAAATAAAACGGCAAAATATTTTATTTTGACCACAAGATAAATAAGAGTACAATAAAATAAATGTACATATTTTTATTGTTACAATATTGATTCATATTTTCTAAACTAATATTATAAAAAGAGTACAATAAAACAAATTTACATATTTTTATTGTTACAATAAATAATCATATATTGATTCATATTTTCTAAACTAATATTATGTCTTCTATCTGTTAATATTTGTTTATAGGCAGAAAAAGATCTCTCAACGTCACAAGATGTAATTGGGGCATATTTAAACTTTGCTATTAGAGACGGATCCATATTAATATTTTCATCGAAGTTTCCAAAATTGATTATATTATTTATTGAACGCAATAAAGTGAAACCCTCATTTTTGTTTAAAACGTCATCAAGTTTATCTTTAATTTTTACTCCAATTTCCCCATTCAGATTTGTTATTTTCTGTTTAACCGAATCAACAATAGACATACTATTGTGAAGACATAAATTTTGAGCCTCTAATTTTGTAATTGAACTTTCAATGATATCGAAATTCGATTTTATATACAACAATTGATTTTTAATAGACTTTTCTTTAAAAATATTTTGACAGTTATCAATAGCGGTACAAGTCGGATCAAAACTTGAAATAACGCTTTTGATGTCGTCGTAGTGTTCAGATAAAAATATAGCACTTTTAAGCCAAGTTCCCCATCTGGTTAATACTGGTTCTGGTGGTAAAGGAATATCGGGAAGCATCTCCCTATATACCTGTACACGTAGTGGTGCTTTCAGAAATACTTTTTTTACATTATTTATTAAGGTGTTTACATTGGGAAATTCAATTCTAACTTTCTCTGCAACTCTGTTTAGGCCGTGCGCCAAACATGTACAGTGAATTAAATTAGGGAAAAAGATTTTAAGATTGGATGCAGCTTTCATCATATATGAGGCGGCATCACTAAGCATTAATAATATTTTTTCAAATGGTACTTGATCAGGTAAAAAAAAATTTGTTAGGGATTCGTTAACAAATCTAGCTATTGTAGCATAGTTTGTTTTTTCCAAACATTTTACACTAATTAAGTATGAGTTTTTAAAATCGCCAGAGTCGTTAAGAACTCCAACAATTAGATTCGCAATTTGTCGACCCTTTGTATCCGTTGTTTCGTCGACGGAAATCCAAAGATATTCGGCTTTTAACTGATTTTTAATACTCGTCATCACATCTTTGTAACATGCACTGACATATTTTTTCCGAAGAGTTGAAGAACTTGGTATTTGAGCTGGTTTATCTTTAATCTTGCAATAAGTTTTTAAAAAGTTTTGACACGATTTATGTTCTAACTTGTGCAGAGGGATATTGCAGTTCAAAAAAAAATGGCATAAATCCTTTGCAAAGGTTTCTTGCCCAACTGACGTATTCTGAATCTGCAAACTGTTCTGTAGAATCTGCTGGCGAAGTTTATTATCATTTTTTGATAGCTTAGTTTGGTGAAGTGAAGTTTTTATGTGTTGAACTACTTGGAATTTCTTTTGACATGGAATCTGGAATATAATGATAATGATGTTTTAGATGTTTTCGTAAATAGATACCTACATTAAAATGATCAAACTTTTTAAACCTCCCCCAATTTTTTTTTATTTCTCAAAGTGAAATTGAAATCGTCAAACAATAAAGTACAGTCAGTGTACCGTAGTATACAGGGTGGGCCACTCTCAACACCTCGCTCTGTATAAGCCAAACCGTTGCGAACTTTAAAAAACAGTTTTTGAAGAAATGGGACGGTTTGTCATTTTAGAATAGACAGACACATAGATGTGCAAAGAAGTTTGATAAGTTTAAAAATCTATTGAAGTGGAGAACTTACCTTTTTATCACAAATGGTGCAAAACATACTTTCACTGTCGATAACTTTTAGATGATTGTTACTTCCAATCCAACTTCTGAGAAGACTTGATTTTTCCCTTGCTACTTTAGGCATTTTCACAATAATAATAAAATGATTTTTTTACACAGTATAGTCAATAACTTGCAATCACAAAAGTTGAATAATCGGCGATTGATTTAAGACTAACCATTCATAAAATAAAATAATCTATCCTACCCTTAAAATGCTTAAAATTTCGTTTTGGTTGGTTTTCCCAGAATAATTCATAGTTGGCCGACACCAGCAGAAAGTACAGGTAATATTTGTAATGTTATTCAAAATATAATCGGTATTTACTTAGGTAATTTGTAAATTCTGAGAAGTCTATAAATCTTAAATATCCGGATAATGATACCTGCAGCTATAAATAACGCCCATTATGTTTATGGGTACAACAACAAAGGAGCTTAACAGCAAAATATTTACTTTCACATTTTATTTTAATGGATGTTGATGTTACTAATATATACCTTATTTTTAAATGGGGTAGAGTAAATTCCCATCAAAATATGCATTTATATGCTCTTAAATCTCCAAATATGCAAGGCATATGCATTTATGAAAAACATGAGAAATATGCAGCATATATATGCATATGCATTTTGCATATAATCCAGTCTTTAACTATAAGTTAAGCATATTGGTACTTATTATTTCTCGGTATGTGATCTAGATATGATGTTTTTTTAACTTTCACTCTGTTAAAGTTCTCTTTTTTGCCTATTCTATGCAGAACTTCTTGGTTTGAGATAGGCTATATCCATGACATTTTGAGGATACTCCGGTAGATCCACATTTAAAAGTCCTCCAATTTATTTACGTTTGATGTTTTAAGGGTATACGTCTCAACTACATAGAGAAGAGTCGACCAGATGTGTAGCATGTTGATAAACGTAGTCGAATTTCGAGTTATTCGAGAATCACAAAGCAGTTTTTAGATTTTTTCGAAATATTTTCTGCCTCTTTCTATTCTCTATCTTATTTTAGGTTCACATTATAACAACATTTTAATTGACATTACCAAATAATAAATATAGCGGAACGGGGGAAATAGCTTTATTGCCAACTCACGACATTTAAATCTAAATTTGGTATCCTATATAAATATGATTTTTATAAATACCGTGGTTTTTCATTTTACATTAGGAATTGTACTAGTAAACCAACAAAAAACGAGAAAAACATTGTTAGTTTGAGGTATAAAACGATCCTTCAGTTACAAAGTGGTTTCACCCTGTATACAACCGTTTCGGTCTACGAAGTCCGTTTCATAGCTATGCGCGAGCTGCCTGTGGAAGTCTTTGATCCTGGCAGTCTGGCAGTATTAATTTCAGCTTTCCTGTTAACACATTTGTTTTAATCCGGATGCAGGTTTGAATTAGTCACTGGAGAAGACGGGGTACATTTTTGCACTTGGGAACTTTGAGAACTTCAACTGAATTATTTTATTTGCATTTTTTAAGTAAAATAGCTTAATTGTTTTTATGAGCAAAACTAGTGAGTAGGGAAAACAAATGAAATGAATTAGAACAAATGAAATGAAGACTTTTTAAAACGCACAAAATTTTCCGTATCGTTCAAGTTATTGTTTGTAAAATTTTGAATTGTAAATGAAAAAAAAGTATTTAAAACTGTAAACAGTTTTATCATATTTTGGTATATCCGTAAAAGTATACAGGGTTGTGATAAATTATGGAACGAACTAGCTATGTAAAAAAAGGGCCCCATCCAAATCTTACTTACAACTAAGGTTCAAGTTCCTAAAATGTTATGTGTATCCTGTATTACTATATGGATGTGACATCTGGATCATAAAGGTTAACATGATGAACAGATTAGAAGCCTTCGAGATGTGGTTTAACGCATTTCAAGCAGAGAAATCTAAAATAGGGTAGGTCAAGTCGAAGATGACTTAATCAACATGATAAAAAAGAGAAAACTTGAATAACTCGGGCATATAATGAGAGGTAGCAGATACAGGATGCTGCAGTTAGTACTCAATGGAAATATTGATGGAAAGAGGAATTGGTAGGAAGAAATATTCATGGCTCTGAAACCTTCATCAATGGACTATCTCATCAGCAGATCAGTTATTACATGCCACGCAAGATCGAGAACAATATCAGCAAATTGTCATGGAAGCTATCCACGCCTTAAATTTGGTACTTAACCCTTTATCGGGCAGAATTATTGTTTTTGTAAAACTATACTTTTGAATAGTAAAAGTAGTTCATTATGCATCGTTAATAAGACAAAAAATGTTTAAAAAAAATTTTCTGTGCCAGAAGGGCTGGAAAGGGTGGTATATATAGCTACCAGTGTGCATTTTGACAAACAACTAATACTTAGTGGGCAAAGGTATAAATAACGACCAGTAAAAACAATTAAAAAATTTATAAAAAAATATTTTATTTTGAAAATGTTAAAAAACTAAATACAGTAATATTAACTTTATTATCTAAGAACTTTCTATCTACTATGGTAGGGTGCAAAACAGTCTTTTCATAGAGCAACGCTACAAACTTGACAAATCAAATTGCTGCGCATTTGTTTCTTTTTAGATGAAGCACAAAGGGCAGAGCGCCTATAAGTTCCTTTGGTGGGTAAGTGTGAACCAGCATTCAAAGTTCACTTTGATGGTAGTCCAGACTTTTTTCTGAAAGTAAAAGTGCTAATCAAGTTATCAACTAGTTCACTGCGGAACTATAATGCAGTCATAGGCTTAGCACTTGAGTTTTTTTTCAGTCTCCTTATATAAAATATAGCTGTTTTCTATTGCTGCGTCTAAAAGGTAGAGAATTTGTTGCTTGAGGTAATGTTAACAGTTGTTCATCCTCGTCGTCTTCATCAGAAAAAATGTTTTTAGGAAATAACCTAGCGAGCTTGTTGTGCTTGAAAAAAAATCCGTCATCTGGACCAAAGTGATTATCTTGATCCGAATTATCAAAATCTTCGTTTCCGCTAAAATTATTTGTCTTTCTTGTAAAAATACATTGGCGCACCCTTTTCAAGTGCTGTACTGAAGTACTGGAACATGTCGGATGGCTGTCGATACTAGTAGAATTGTAGAATAGTAGATTGTGACGGAGTTCTGGAAATTGAGCTTGTCTCAGGGAAATTGTCGTCCGCATCCTCGTCGCCATCAAATTCGGAAAGACAATACTCTTATACTGGAATTCAGCTTCTGTAAGCGGTCGGTTTCTAGACATCTAAAAAAACATAGGAGTAATGTACTGGAAAATCTAACCAAACCTAAATAATGTACTGGAAAAATTGTAATGACAAATAGGTCTAATAAATAATTTAGAGTCTTATAGAACCTTGTCTAGCAAATAAATACTAAACTTTGCTTTAATGTATCCGTAAAAATTTTAGTATTGAGCGTAAACTACGATCTCGAGGTTTTTTGGTTTAGTATGTGAAAAAATAACCTCTTATTTGGTACAATCCTCAAAATGATTAAAAATATTTTCCTATCGCTAATGTCAAACAACAAGATTTTTACAGAAATTTGTTGCCACAATATTGTTTAATAACTGGCGTAAGTTTCAAAACGAAAAAATAAAAATTGTTTGTATGCCGGGATAAATAATTCCAATGAATTTTGGGGTTACAATTCTCATAAAACATATTTATTATTGCAATAACTATGCCAGTGCTTTTAAAGAATTATCTGCTAGTTAAAAATAATGAAAAAAGTACATTTGACACTTACCTTCAATTTTTGTCCAAGTAGTTTATTCCAAATGACACTTGTGCAAAAAACAAAAATAAAATTGAACGATTTTTTACACAGACTTTTGCAGAAAGGGGCTTTTCGGTATTCACACCTACCAGCAAGCATTCAGTGTATCGACTTCGCCTATAAAAATTGTTTTCACCGCAACTCTGATGACAAATTAAGCCGTAATAGCTTATGGTATATTTAGCTACCAGAGAGCGTTAAAGAGTTAAAGAAGAAGATGGCTTCTCAGATAATTCTAGGTATATAGAAGCTGATGGTTTTGTTGGCTTATGGTCTTAAGTGGGAGACTCTAGACTTTCGATGCTCCTAGTGATGTGATTTTCGCGGTAACCGTTTCGGATGAGGGCTTATTTTAGACAAGAAAGCTCAGTGCTACTTACACCATCGCAAAGGCGTATTCATTTGGAGGCTACGGTATTAATACCTGAATTATTTTGTGGACGTGGGTGATGAGAGATGGCATGAAAATAACGGTTTGTGTGGGTGGTTTTTCGATAATTAAAGTGATGAAAACCTAGGGATTGGTTTTTCCTTATGAGAACGTTAAGAAATAGTAGGAATGAATAAGTTTACATCTTCATCGTGAACTCAATACTAAGATATATATCTTTATATATCTTTTAGATGGGTTTGATTTAAGGCCAAAGCATTCTTGCCGTGGGGCCAAAATACGAATGTATTTTTATAATGCATCCTAACCAACATGCAGGTTTGAGGGTTAATGTGGATCGTGTTGGAGTTTCAATGTCTACCGTTTAGATAGTGGCCATTACTGGAAAATGAGAAAAGCCCATTGGGGTACCATTTAATTGTCTGTAGAATTGATGTTCTATGTAGTCAATGGCACAATACAGATATGGCTCGAGTGTCGAAGTATTCCGAAAAGATATAGCCAATTACTGGAGAGAGTGGGAAGTTCATTGGGGCACCATTTATTTGTCTGTACAATTTATTTTGGAAGACTTGGATTTGACTGAAGTCATTTTAGGTCTGTTCTCTCGGATTTCCAAATGTTTCGAGTAGGAGGCTTGAGTTTCTTAGAAGTCCAAAGATCTTGTCTAGCTATTTCACTATCTTTGGAAGGTACCTTCGGAATACTCTTAAGAGAGGCATTACACGGAAGAAAAAATTACACGTTCGTGTCCATGACGCACGAGTTTCTTCACGAAGATTTTATCGAGGGTACCGATGACGCACGAGTGCCGTCAGTATTATTGTGTTACTAAATGCTAAATGGACGATTTAACCCTTTCCGTACTTCACCGGTTTACTAGAACGTAACCGGCTAAGGGCGCTGACAGTGCTTCCCTATAAACTAATCAACACTCAAATATATTGTATATAAAAAGTAATGAAATCCCAAGTAACGGGATATCGTTGACAAAGTAGAAAAGACACCGATTATCACCGATAAGCAGTAGAAGGAACAGTCAAGGCCAGCAAAATTAAAGGAACTATAGCCCACTCCTCAACACAAATACATAGTTGCATATGCAGATGATTTAGTTCTTATGGGAAGAGACAAGGCAAGATTAAAAGAAGCAGTAACAATCCTGGAAAAAGAAACACAGAAAAGAGGTCTAGAAATTAACAAAGGAAAAACAAAATATCTACTCTGCTCTAGAAGAGAAGATAACAGGACGAGGGAAATCAAAATAGAAAACTACACTTTTGAAAGAGTCCAACAATTTAAATATTTGGGAGTAATAGTGAATGGCCAAAACAAGAGAAGTGAATAAGTAACGGAACAAATATTAGCAGGCAACAAAACATACTGGAGATATCATAGGCTTCTGAAGGACAAGAACTTATCCAGAAATACAAAACTGAAAATATACAGAGTTGCAATCAGACCAGTAGTTACGTACGCAGCTGAGACAATGTGCCTCACGAAAAAAGATGAAGAGAAATTGAGAATATTCGAAAGGAAAATCCTCAGCCGGATTATGGGCCCGATAAGAATGGACAACGGAGAATTGAGAAGAAGAATGGACCATGCACTAAGAGACATAATAAAGGGAGAATATACAGTCAGATTTATTAAAGCACATAGGCTGGGAAGTTTGGGACACATAGAGAAAAAAGAGAAACGACCTACTGATTAAGAGAATCACCAGATGGAAACCAGAAACTGAAAGACGAAGGGGAAGACCCAGAGAGAGATAGAAGGACCAGGCCATGAGAGATATTAAAATTCTGGAAATTACAAACTGGAGGGAACTATGCACATATCGAAATGAGTGGAAGAAAATTGTAACGAAAGCCAAGTTATACAACAAACTTTGACAACATACAAGTGGAATACGGAGTGATTCACCGCAATAAGCGAATCCGAGAGCTCTAAGTAAGAGCGGCAAACATTCCACCCGGAATGAAAAGCCCTGATGATGATGATGATGATTATCGCCGATAAAATTTGAATCTATGAATCATTTACTGGTATTTACGATAATTCCCCGTATCTAAACAAGTCCTCTTTGTATTTGGCTTGAGTCGTTTCCCATTTACCGGGCACCGAAAATTTTAGCGACTATACGATCGTTTCCCGCCGAGAAAACGTGTTAAAAAAATGCAGAAAAACTAGAATGAAATATTTCATCATTTTAACGTATTTAGGATATAAATGCAAGAGTCTTAACAATTATTTACTTGTAAATGTTTTCAGGGCTGACCTGTGCATTTTAAAATTACCATTAGTTGCCAAATAAACAATCCTTATATTGATATATTTACTCCAGGCTGTGGTTGAAAAATAGGTCGATTTCAGGATATAATTCAGAAATTTTTGAAACCTATCAGGTGTTGTAAAGGACGATGTCAGGAATCTTATACTAAAATGTAACCAAAAATATTGTGAGCTTTTTTTTAATTGCGATTTTCATGTGTTAAATTTGCAATATTTAAAGATTTTTAATTTGCAGCTTAGGATATTGATTCTAGAGAAAAACTTTTTCATAGAAAGTTGTAGTAAATTAAAAAACCTACAATTTGAGCTACGGTAAGTTTAATTTCGTTTATTGGTTATTGCAAAACAACCTGCGAAAAGTCCAAAATGGCCGTTTTGTACAATTGCGTTATTTATTGTACAAATATTTTTTTTATTTTTTAAAGCTTTAAAACGAAGCTCTTTCAATTCCAAACATAAAAATAATTTTAATGCCGGATTAACGAATTTGTTGCTTAGATATTATAAATTGTTTATCCCAAGAGGTCAAATGTCGAAGGCTATAACAAAGAGTTATATTTCATATTCTGATGTAAATAAATGCTTAAAACATTTTTAAACCTCCAATTTTTGGGTTTGAAAATAAGGGGGCAAATTTCGTTATAAACATTAAGAGCTGAAGCGGCCCTGTACATCCTATGAGTTTTTAGCTTACAGATTATTGTTGCCGAAGACGAAACAAAGATTTATAAAAAAATAAAAAATTTCTACGACCAACTGAAGCCGAGCTAAATGTTGGGTTTGGAAACAAGAGGGCAAATTTCGTTATAAACATTTAGAGCTGAAGCCGCCTTCTACATCAAGGTTCTAACTATCAGATCATTGTTGCTGAGAACGAAGCGAAGATTTATAAAAAAATAAAAATTTTCTACAACCAACTGAAGCCGAGATAATTGTTTATTTTTCTTAAATCGTAGTGCCTTTATTTATAAGAATTAAGAAATTATTTTACAGTCATTGACTAAAGAAAGACTTATATAATGTTAAAATAAAGTTATTGTACAATATAGTTACATTTAATTATTAAAAATTATTTTTCAAATCGGTACTTTTGCGAGCGGCCAAATTTTGAAAATCGCCCGGCTCGCTTCAAATCCGCGCACTCGGAAAATTTTTACGTAACTTGTAATAAATTTTGACGGAAAACAATTTAATAATATTACCATTATAATATATACAGTCTATTTACCACTGTATTTGTTTTTCTTGATAAAATTTTATATGTGAAATCTCATTTCTGAAGAAATAATATTACAAAAATGATAGATATACAGGGTGTTTGGTAAAGAATGGGCCATAGCTTAACCTCAGGTTTCTGAGGTTAAAATAGGCCGATTTAAGCTAACTTACCTTAGTACAAAGTTTATAATAACCGAGATACAGGGTGTCAAAATTAAACTTTTTTTATTTATTATTGAATATTTCCTGACAGGTATGAGATAACAACATGAAATTTGGTATGTGGGGGTTTTTTGGTTCGAGAAAACTAAATTCCCTATCAAAAATTATGCATTGCCCAGAGGGCGCCACATACGCCTTTCAGAACTAATTTATTACGTTAAATTTTTTTATCCCTGACTCTGTATAATTTTGACATTAAAATTTTTATTGTCCTATTAGTTTTACTTAAAAAAGGTATCTTCTTTCATCTCCCTAAACTCAACCGTTTTCGAGGTAAACGCATTTTAAATCTGCGATACACCATCATTTTTAGCATAATATCATTGTAGTTACACCCGAAAAATAGCTTAAAACCATAATAATTTTGCCAGTTCTCAAATTTATGTCATTGCATCGCAAATTCCATTTGAAGAAATTTGCGATACATTTTTAGATAATTTTATGGTTTTAAGTTATTTTTCGGGTGTAACTACAATGATATTATGCTAAAAATGATGGTGTATCGCAGATATATAATACGGTCAATCTCGAAAACGGTTGAGTTTAGGGAGATGAAAAAAGTATACCTTTTTTAAGTAAAACTTATAGGAGAATAAAAATTTTAATGTCAAAATTATACAGAGTGAGGGATAAAAAAAATTGAACGAAATACATGATTGCTGAAAAGCGTATGTGGCGCCCTCTGGGCAATAAATAATTTTTGGTAGGGAATTTAGTTTTCTCGACCAAAAAACCGCCACATACCAAATTTCATGTTGTTATCTCATACCTGTCAGGAAATATTCAATAATAAATAAAATAAAAAGTTTAACTTTGACACCCTGTATCTCGGTTATTATAAACTTTCTACTAAGGTAAGTTAGCTTAAATCGGCCTATTTTAACCTCAGGAAGCTGAGGTTAAGCTATGGCCCATTCTTCACCAAACACCCTGTATATGAAATACATAACTATATTTTTAAATTTTTCACTGCTATATAAATATAATAATAATGTTATTTCTTATTATACAATATAAAACTTTTTCTCCTTTTAGTGACTATCCGTTTTGGATGTTGGCGACCATCATGGCAATCTGTACTTGCACACTAAATCGGTACTGCTGCTCTAAAAAGATTTGTAGTTGTTGTGTTGAACGACGTACGTAAATTTTCTAGCAAGGTAATCCTTCGCCTTCCTGGTTCTCAGTTTCCAAGGGGTTTGCCAAATTGCCAAAATTTACTACAAGTTACGTAAAAATTTTCCGAGCGCGCGGATTTGAAGCGAGCCGGGCGATTTGCAAAATTCGGCCGCTCGCAAAAGCACCGATTTTAAAAGTAATTTTTAATAATTAAATGTAACTATATTTTATAATAATTTTTATTTTAAGATAATATAAGTCATTCTTTAGTCAATGACTGTAAAATAATTTCTTAATTGTTATAAATAAAGGCACTACGATTTAAGAAAAAAGAAACAATTATCTCGACTTCAGTTGGTTGTAGAAAATTTAGTTTTATATAAGTCTTCGTTTCGTCTTCAGCAACAATAATCTGTAAGTTAGAAACTCATAGGATGTACAGGGTCGCTTCAGCTCTAAATGTTTATAACGAAATTTGCCCCCTTATTTTCAAACCCAACATTTAGCTCGGCTTCAGTTGGTCGTAGAAATTTTTTATTTTCTTTTAATTATCCTTCGTTTCGTCTTCAGCAACAATAATCTGTTAGTTAAAAACTCATACGATGTACATGGCCACTTCAGCTCTAAATGTTTATAACGAAATTTACCCCCTTATTTTCAGACCCAAAAATTAGAGATTTAAAAATATTTTACGCATATATTTATATCAGAATATGAAAATATAACTCTTTAAAAGGAGATTCGATGTTTCACCAACTCTCTACGATTTTTTTTTAAAGTTGTAGCCTTCGACATTTGGCCTCTTGGGATAAACAATTTATAAGGTCTAAGCACCAAATACGTTAATCCGGCCATACAATTTTTTTTTGTCTGGAATTGAAAGATCTTCATTTTAAAACTTTAGAAAAAAAATATTTGTACATTAAATACCGCAATGGTAAAAAATGGCCATTTTGGACTTTCCGCAGGCTATTTTGCAATAACCAATAAACGAAATTAAACTTACCATAGCTCAGATTGTAGGTTTTTTAATTTACTATAACTTTCTATGAAAAAGTTTTTCTCTAGAATCAATATCCTAAGTTGCAAAATTAAAAATTTTTAAAAATTGCAAATTTAACAAATGAAAATCGCAATAAAAAAAAGCTCACAATATTTTTGGTCACATTTTAGTAGAAGTTATTCCTGGCATCGTCCTTTACAACACCTGATAGGTTTCAAAAATTCCAGAATTATATCACGTTTTTTCACCCACAGTCTGGGGTAATTATGTTTGTTTACTTCAGATTGTGTAATTTTGTAATAAATATATATATATATATATATATATATATATATATATATATATATATATATATATATATATATATGTAATGAAACTACATATTATACTTTCATCATTTTAATATTGCTGTGCTCCAAGATGTCATCTCAAATTGGAATTTCAAATTGGAACGCAGTCAGCCAACGTTAGAAATTCGGAACACACTCCTGGCCTGCCGAACCGTCACTAGCTGAGAAGAGATTGGATTGACAGACGTCGTCATTTATGAAATGTCAAGCATTTATGAAATTTTATTTTCACTTATTTGTAGAAATAATCATAGATTGGGAATATTGATATTAAATGTCGTTTCTTTATTCTAGGTAAATATTGTAAATGTTGTATTAAAACATGTTTTAATAAAATACTTTATTCTAGAGCAACACAGCTGTCCTTATTCCTATAAATATCATTACAAAACGACATTACTAGTCAAAAAAATGGAGAAATTAAAGTTCCAGTTTACAATACAGGGATCCGCAGATGGAAAAACGAATGAAATATGTATAACAGCAATTGAAACTCCAGATGGACGTGTTTTTGAGCTCCCAGAAGAATTCAAGCAGGTAAATAAACATACATACCTAGCGAAATCTAATGTATTTATGAAAGTAAAAAATTCTTTGAAAAAAAGAGGTCAAAAAAGAAATTTATGGGTACCATTAGATATTGAAATGAGAAAGATATATTTAGATGATGGTGAGAATTTACAATTTGGGGAACAGTATTTAGATGAGAAAACACAATCTGTAGTTGCTACTTATGAAAAAGAAATACCATCAATAAAAAATTTAAGCAGAGTAACTGAAAGTTTTTTGATTGAAAAATTTTCTATAAAAATACCGAATGCTTGTCAGTGGATGGAAGACTTTGAGAGAGAGTGCGAACGATTTGAAATCATAGATGATGAACAGAAAATAGAGTCATTAAAATACTTACTTGAAAAACAATGTTTAGATTGGTACAGTAGCATGATAATTAAATACACAGTACAATCAGATTGGAAAATTTGGAAAACAAACTTTTGTGATGCATATGAAAAGAAAGGTTGGTCTCAAATCAAATACGCATTCACATTCAAATATCAAAGTGGTTCTCTTATAGAATATGCAACAAAAAAAGAAAGATTATTATTGGAAGTAAATAAAACAATCGACAATGACACATTAATAAACCTTATTTTATTAGGTTTGCCAGACGACATAATGAATAAACTTGATAAATATTCATTGATTTCAACTACTCATCTATTTAGTGAGTTGAACAAGAATGAATACTTGGTAAACAAGCAAGGTAAAAGACAGAAAGTATTCTTAGATTTTAAAGAAAAAGTTGAAGAAAAACAATACAAAACCAGCCAAAGATTATACAAAGAACAAAAACACATATGCAGTATTTGTGAAAAGCTTAAAAAAGGAACACGTTACCACTTAGAATCAGCATGTTGGTATAAGGCAAAAGATAATCACAATGACAAAGATAGTCAAATTCAACTTATCAACAACTCAGAAATAGAATGTGAACTACAAAATGAAAATCAAAAAAACTGCTAGTGTTGCCATTAATAAAAGTAAAATTAGTACTGAATAGCAATTTTGAGATTTTTGGAATATATGATTCAGGTTCAAATGTCTCATTAATAAATTCAAAATTGTTGAAAATAAATAATGAAAGACTAATTAATCCTAGAGGTACTAATTTAAAAACTATTAATGGCCTTAAAAAAACAAATGGAATGGTCAAATTAAGTATAAAAATTTTTGACGTAGAAAAAGAAACTGAAGTCTTTGTGATTGACAAGGATAATTTTGATTATGATTTTCTAATTGGTTTAGACTGTATAAAAAATTTTTATTTATGTCAAGATGAAAACCTGAAAATAAGTCAAAAACCACCTATACATATAGATACTATTTCTAAGGAAATAGAGAAAACTTTTCAAACAAATGCTAAAATTTCTAAGGAAATTAATGAAGAAATAATATTTGCTTCTAAGGAAACAAATGATAATTCAAAGGTATCTGATATGTCAAAAGAAATGGGAAATAAACATTTAATAAATTTTAATGAACACTTTGAAAATCAAATTTTTGAAATTTATGTAAACCATTTAGATCGCTATCAACAATTAAGAATAGATGAATTAATAAATGAAAACAAATCCATATTTGCCAAAGATAAGTATGATGTAGGAACAGTAAAGGATTATGAAGCACACATTGATTTATTAGAAGAAAAATATTGCAGCAGAAGGCCATATAGAAACTCAATTGAGGATAGAAAGGAAATTGAAAAGCAAATTGCAATGCTATTAGACAAAAAGCTAATCGAAGAATCATACAGCCCCTTCGCAGCACCAGTTACATTAGCTTACAAGAGAGAGGAAAATACAAAATCACGATTATGCATTGATTTTAGAGACCTGAATAAAATTGTTGTGCCACAATCACAACCATTTCCTCATATTGAAGATTTAATGCAAAAGACGAGAAACTGTAAATTTTTCTCAACCCTTGATATCAATTCTGCATTTTGGTCAATTCCTATGCGTATTACAGATAGATACAAAACAGGATTTGTTACACAAGAGGGACATTTTCAGTGGACTTGTTTACCATTTGGGCTGAAAACATCCCCAGCTATATTTCAGCGAATAATGTGTAATATAATAAGAAAACACAAACTTGCTGACTTTGCAGTGAGCTACATAGATGACATACTAGTTTTTTCAAAATCATTCTCAGAACATATCAGACATCTAACACAACTATTTACAGCTATCAAAAGTGAAGGATTCAGATTAAAGCTTACAAAATGCACATTTGCTGCGGAATCTGTAAAATACTTGGGTCATATAATACAAAATAATAGTGTACGACCACTGAAGGACAACTTAATTTTAATAAAGGAATTTCCAATACCTAGAACACAAAAACATGTAAGACAATTTCTAGGAAAGATAAATTTTTACCACAAATATGTGCCAAACATTGCAATAACATTGAACCCATTACACAACCTGTTGAGAAAAGGACAACCATTTATTTGGACTACAGAATGCCAAAATTCGTTTGACAAATTAAAAAACATATTGTTAACTCAACCTGTATTAACTATATTTGATCCAAATCTACCAATACATATTTATACTGATGCCAGCTTATTGGGAGTAGCAGGGGTATTAAAACAACCACAGGAAAACAAAGAAGAAAAACCAGTGGCTTATTTTTCAAAAAAATTAAATGAAGTTCAAAAAAGAAAAAAGGCCATATACTTGGAGTGTTTGGCCATTAAAGAATGTGTTAGGTATTGGCAACATTACTTAATTGGTAAGAAATTTACTGTTTTTTCTGATCATAAACCATTAGAAAATATGAATATAAAATCTAGGACTGATGAGGAACTAGGAGATCTAACATATTATTTATCACAATATGATTTTGATGTTAAATATTGTCCTGGGAAACATAACTTAGAAGCTGATTGCCTTAGCAGAAATCCTGTCCTAGGCCCAGATAAAAATACTGAGGAACAGTTAAAAATTGTAAATTCAATAACTATCCAAGATATACTGGAAGATCAAGAAAAAAATAGAGACATACAGGAAAATAAGTATAAATTAATAAATAAACATAATGTTTATTACAAAAATATAAAAGGAAGAGAAAAAATCCTTTTGACTGAAGACTTTAGTAGAGAATTTTTAAAAAACGTTCATAGAAACTTGTGTCACATAGGAGTGAAACAAATGCATAATATGATTGGAACATATTATACAGCAAAAAACTTAACAAAAAACATTAGAGAAACCTGCCAAAAATGCTCAGTATGCATTAGAAATAAATCAAGGGGATTAGAAAAATTCGGATTAATGTCACATTTGGGACCAGCCACAAAGCCTTTCAGCATTGTCAGTATAGACACAGTAGGAGGTTTTGGAGGTTCCCGTTCTACAAAAAAATATTTACATATTCTAGTAGACCACTTCACACGATATGCATATATATTGACATCGAAAACTCAAACTGCAAATGATTTCATTAAACTTGTAAATAGTATTCCCGAAAATGATCAAATCGAAATGATTCTATCAGACCAATATCCAGGAATAAATTCAAATGATTTTAAAAAGTTTTTAGAGAAAAAGTTTACGAAACTAATATTCACTGCTGCTAACTCTCCTTTTTCTAATGGTCTCAATGAGAGACTAAATCAAACCCTGGTTAATAAAATTAGGTGTAGAATTAACGAGACAAAAGAAAAAAAAGCTTGGACAACAATAGCACAAGAATGTGTGGGCAAATACAATGATACCGAACATACTGTAACTGGTTTCTCACCATCATATTTAATGTATGGCAAAAAAGTAACAACACTGCCATCTGAACTGAAAGAAGTAGATTCAGAAAAGATTGGATAAGAAACAAAAATCTTGCTTTAGAAAGAACGAAAAGATCTCACAAATATAATAAACAAATTTATGACAAGAACCGTAAACATGTGGACTTCAACATAGGTGATTTGGTGTTTGTCGAAAAGGGAAACAGGTTAAACCGAAAAAAATTGGACGAATTAAAAATTGGACCATATGAAATAACAGAAAAACTATCAAATTCATATCAAATTTATAAAGCTATCAAATTTATAAAGTAAATATGAATCGGAAGAAGTCAGACTCTAATCTATTCCATATCTCGAAGCTGGTTCCATTCCCTATACAGGAAGAAGGTCAAGATGAAGATGGTAACGAAAATATTTGAATATTTTCACCTTTGGGAAGGATGATGTAATGAAACTACATATTATACTTTCATCATTTTAATATTGCTGTGCTCCAAGATGTCATCTCAAATTGGAATTTCAAATTGGAACGCAGTCAGCCAACGTTAGAAATTCGGAACACACTCCTGGCCTGCCGAACCGTCACTAGCTGAGAAGAGATTGGATTGACAGACGTCGTCATTTATGAAATGTCAAGCATTTATGAAACTTTTATTTTCACTTATTTGTAGAAATAATCATAGATTGGGAATATTGACATTAAATGTCGTTTCTCTATTCTAGGTAAATATTGTAAATGTTGTATTAAAACATGTTTTAATAAAATACTTTATTCTAGAGCAACACAGCTGTCCTTATTCCTATAAATATCATTACATATATAATTTATTTTCGTTTATCTTATTTTACTAGTCGTTTAGGAGACAATCATTTTAATTTTGTTTAATTCCAATTTTATCTCTAACTTTTTTAATCGGTAAGAATTTACACTGCTCTCAATTTAAGACACTAATTGTGAAAAGGTAAAACTTTTCTCGGGTTTCGTCTGTCTATCAGTTTCAGCAAATAAGAGAACATTTAGAGTTGAAATAATTTATTCCTTTGAAAGAACTCCAACTTCCAACTCGCTCCATATTTTACATTTCATGGACAAGTCTGGTCGATATTTTCAGCTTTAAAACGTAAAAAGCATTGAGATGAAAAAGAAAATGGCGAAAAGCCTCTTAGCCAAGGTGCAGACAGCTGTTTATGAATATTTTATTTGACGTTGACTTTAAGCATTGACACTTTTCGCGACGTGGGCTTTTATTTAACGAAAGAACTTGAGGTATAAATTTATAATGATTCTAAAGCAATAGAATAATCTAGAGATCAAAAATAAGGCGAACCTCTCTCAGGGTTTAAGATGAAAAAATGTAAAAAATTATAATTTGTACAAGTTGTAACAAAAAGGCAGGTCATAAATTATATCGCATATTCTGGGACCAAAGTAGTTCGATTGAGAAAAAGATCAGTGCAATTTAAGCACCCCATAAAAATTTTATGGGAGTTTTGTTTCCTTAAATTCCCCAGATGTTTGCGTACGTTCCAATTAAATTATTATTGTGGTATTGTGGTATGTACCATTAGTTAAACAAAACGTTTTTAAGACTTTTTTGCCTCTTACTAGGTACTACATATATTTCGATAAGCCCGTGTTTATGGAGATACATACTTTGAATATTATTGTTGAATACTATTATTGAATATTTTGACAGTTGTAAAATCCACCAGGTATTTAAAAATGATAATGTAATATTATAGAGACTTGGTAATAATATTATTAAAATAATATTCTATAATCTGACTTAACCATTTAAAAATATGTGGAGGAAAAATGTTCAAAATATCTCGATAAAAGCTGGCTTATCGAAAATTAGGTACTAAGCTTAACATATAAAGAGATTTATTCGATGTATTAATTTATAATTAGAAAAATGCACGCAATCAAGGTGCTCATCTATGTACAGATTATAGTCTAGGCGCCAAATAGAGGTCACCGTGTCATTTTCAATTCTGATGGACAAACTCAAACGGTTTCTTATGGATTTTGGGCTGCTGATTACGAATTTAAAGGGGGGATTTCGATCCGAGTGGTCAAAAAATTGTTATAAACAATTTAATTGTTTATAAATTGTTTATAAGGCTTTGGCTCATAAACTAAAAGAGATAAAAATAGGTTTCAAATAAAATTTGTTCCCTAATAAAAAACGAGGAAACAACCGTTTACTAAACTTAAATCCGACAATTATTAGAGCTCAAGATATTGTAAAATTAGTGCACAATGCAAATTGCAAATGGCAAAATAAGTATTTTTCGAAGCTTTACCGATCGTAACTCGGCTTCTACGAGTGCAAATGAGCCTTATAAGGTGTCCTTTTAAAGCTTAATTAAGAGGCTTCCAAACAAAGTATGTTAAATTATTTGATCATTTGTTTTAAAGTTATACCAGTTTGAATTTATAATTTTCTTAAAAAATTGTACATTAATTTGTTTATAAAGGTTTTAAGCAAACTTGAGCTACAAGCATTTATACTTTAATTAACAATAATGATAAAAGGACTCAAAAGGAACAATTTGAGCTTACGAAAATATTCGTAAGTTTATTTTTGGCTAAGATGTCGGTATTTTAATGGCGCGCTATGAGGCGCAAGATTGGCTCACAGTCTTGTAAGTATGTATTCTTCGACGCTTTATCGATCGTAACTCGGCTTCTACGCATGAAAATGAGCCAATATGTAATGTCCATATAAAAATGGATCGAGTTCTTTTGCAGCATCATCATTGCATATAAAACGAGCATTTATGATATGGCGGCATACACACAATTGACGGGCCTTGATGGTGCTGCAAAAGAACTAGATCCACTCTATATGGATATCATATAGATAATTATACTCTGAAGCCTCAAAAAGTTTTAGTTTTACTGCCTACAAGAACAGACTTGTACCACCATGTAACTGTTAAAATTTCGCTAAGAACTTATGCAGATATAAAAAAAGCTGATATTCCCTGTATATCTCTATGCAGATTTGCAAATGCATGAAAAAAAATGTTTGTAAAAATAGTATTAATAAATAATATCAAATTACTTTTTATTTATACTTCTAAAATATTAGTTTTTAATGTTTTTTTCTCATTTAGTGCAAAAAATAGAAGACAATGTAAATAGAATGAAAGGTGATACGAGGTACAGTATGATGATCTAATTATAAGAAATATATGATAAAATTTTATTAGGATCTTCAAAAATGAAAAATTAAGATAACGTATGTATACATAGAAATTATAATTTGCATCTAGAAGTTAGCGCGTGATCATTTAGGCGGTGAGCCGATCTTGCGCCTCATAGCGCGCGCCATTAAAATATCGACATCTTGGACAAAAATAAACTTATGAACATGTTCGTAACCTCAAATTGTTCCTTTTGAGTTTTTCTATCATTTTTGTTCATTAAAGTATAAATGTTTATAGCTCAAATTTGCTTGAAACCCTTATAAACAAATGAATGTACAATATTTTTAAGCAAATTGTAATTTCAAACGGGTATAACTTTAAAATAAATGAAGATCAAGTAAATTAACAAACTTTTTTTAAAAGCCTGTTAATTAAGCTTTAAAACGATACCTTCTAAGACTTATTTGCATGCGCAGAAGCCGAGTTATGATCGATAAAGCTTCGAAAAATACTTATGTTGCAATTTGCAATTTGCATTGTGCACTAATTTTACAATATCTTGAGTTCTAATTGTTAGATTTAAGTTTAGTAAACGGTTTTTTCTTCGTTTTTTATTAAGGAACAAATTTTATTTGAAACATTTTTTATCTCTTTTAGTTTATGAGCCAGAGCCTTTAAACAATTTATAAACAATTAAATTGTTTATAACAATTTTTTGACCACTCGGATCGAAAACCCCCCTCGAAATTCGTAATCAGCAGCCAAAAATCCATAAGAAACCCTTGAGTTTGTCCATCAGAATTGAATATGACACGGTGACCCCTCTGGCGCATAGACTATTAGTAATTTTATCTACTACAGTTAAAATCTAGAACAGAAATGAAATCAAAATAAGGAAATTAAAGTTGTTCTGAAGCTATTTTCTTGTGGCATTTTTATAATCAAGTATATTCAAATGGGAAATAAGCCACAATTTTACCTAAAAATGATTTTATTAACGTTTCGACGCCCAAGTCGGGTGTGGTTGTCAAAATACAAAAAGGAAATTAAAAACTAGAAAATCTTAAGGGAGCACAGAATAACGGCGGAAGTACTCAAACAAACAAAAGCAAAGGCGTGTCGAATATTATATCGCTTATACTATTTCGGCGATGTTAAACAGTACTTCTGCTTGCAACTATGAAACGGGAGGTCGAGATTAAATTACTCACCTTTAGTGCTGTCTTTGACTTACAAGTTCGTATTTGACAACTATTTTGTCATTTAGTTTGTTCTAGTAAGAGAGAAATTGTGTTCACCGACAGACAGAAAAGGATAATTTAACGCTTTCACTATTTGTTATGTTGTAAAATTGTTAAAAATAATACTAATTTTCTAACAACTAAATATCCTCTTCAAACTTCCTTTATTACCTTCAGTGGGGATTTACCATATTTCAGTAGAAAATACGTTAATTTTGATATTTTGATTCTATCTTTGGAAACCTTTCTCAAAATTTACAATTTTTTTTGCACGTGTTTTGGAAAAAATATAACTTAAAAACACAAAATCTAGAAAAGCTGTATTCACCGATAAGGAACTGAAAAGTTATTTGTAATTTAATAAAATTACTGGATATTGTAACTCTAAACTTCAGCAAGTTGTCAACTATAAAAACGGGTTGCCCATAAAAAAGGGTTGCCCTTCCTTTGTAGTAGTATATATTATTTCGCGAATTTTAAAGAACCCCTTGGATTGACATGAAATTTGGCATACGTATAGCTTACATCTCAAAGAAAAAAAGTGATATTGTGCAGATGTGTGCTTTTGTCCTGGGGGTCACTTTCACCCCCTCTTGGGGGTGAAAAAATATATATCCAAAATAAGTCCGGAAATGGATAAACTGACTAATTTTAAATAACTTTTGTTCTATACAGCTTTTTCGCCAAGTCAACACTTTTCGAGTTATTTGCGAGTGAATATGTTCATTTTTCAACAAAATAACTATATTTTTTGACGGTTTTTCGCAAATAATTCAAAACGTAAGTATTATATCGAAAAAAACGTTCTTAGCAAAATTTTATCCCGTAAAAAAGTTTAAAAAAATGTTGTACGGCGTGAGGTCTCTGGACCACGTAGAACCAGAGTTATAGCCAATGAAAAGAGTTGCATATTCGCCAAATTTCAAATAGAATATTTCGACATGAAATATCCAAAAAATTAAGCACTTTGGGGAAAATCAATTATAACTTTTTTAAAGTGTTTTAAAAAAGCTTTATTTCTCTTTTTATAAAAAGTTTCTAGCGTCACATTTAAGCAAGTTACGCTCAAAATAAAGTTAGTCCCTTTTGTTTTGGCAAAACAAAATCGGTAAGACCATCCCCTAATTAGCAACTAAAATGAAATTAATCGTTACCACTCCACAAATTATTTTACTTATGTTGCGTTTATATGATCTGTAAGTTACATCGATTCAAAGTGCGTATTTAAAAAAAATTCGTTTTAAAGTAAAATTTTTAAAAATTTTATTTTGAAAAATATACTTTTTTTCAAAATAACTTAAAAATTGTTAGAGATACCAAAAATCTCTAAAATAAGAAAGGGGCATTGCTTTTCTGAATATCCTTTTTTTTTGTTTTTCTGTAAGACAAAAATTGACTAAGATTTAGTGTTTCTAAATTTGCATACATTCGTGATCAGTGATCGTTCAACCTTTTTAACTACAGCCCTTTCAAAAATAAGGAATTTGAACCGACGAAACCTACAGATCATATAAACAATATATACACGAGTCAAAAAACTTGTAAAGTCGTAACGATTAAGTTCATTTGAGATACTAAATAGGAGGTGATTTTCCCGATTTTTTACCAAAAAAAAAGGGACTAGCTTTATTTTGACCGTAACTTGTTTACTTTTGACGCTAGAATTTGTTTTTATAAAACAAAAATGAAGCTTTTTTAAACACTTTAAATAAGTTGTAATGAGTCTTCCCCGAAATGTGCTTCATTTTTTATTATTTCACGTTAAAGTATTCCATTTGGAATTTGACGAATATAAACCTATTTTTCATTAGATATAACTCTGCTTCTAATAGGTATAGAGACGTGGTATATACAACATTTTGTTAAATTTTTTACGGGCTATATTTTTGCTAAACATTTCGACGACAAATGTCTTACTTTTTGATTTATTTGCGAAAAACCAACTAAAAGCGTGGTTATTTTGTTGAAAAAATTAACATATTCATGGCAAATAACTCAAAAAGTATTGACTTAATGAAAAAACTTTATGGAACAAAAGTTACTTAAAATTAGTCAGTTTATCCATTTCCTGACTTATTTTGGACGTATATTTTTTCACCTTCGAGAGCGGGTGAAAACCACCCCCGGGGCAAAAGCACACAACGGCACAAGTTCACTTTTTTTCTTTGACTTGTTAGCTATGTGTGTGCCAAATTTCATGTCAATCCAAGCGGTTCTTTAAAATATAGAGGTTTTGCAATAGTTTACCGTTAAAGAACGTACTATAATTGAAAGTGCCCGACAGGCCCAGAAATGGGCTAAAAAGGTTCTTAACTTCACGAATACAAAACGTAACCATAATGATATAAATAATAATTAAATATAAAATCAAATCTACTATAACTTCTTTATCAAATTTCAGATGTTTAGGAATGTAAGTAGAATCCCAATAGCTACCAAATGAAATAGCTATAGTTGAAAATCTACAAATTTCAATGTTTTCTTTCTTTACAATTTTTAAATCAAAGTTTTGGCGACCCCCTCTTAATAGGTACTTCGTAATTATTGTTTATTTGTAATATGCAAATCCCCAAAATCTCTGTAGACATTCATTGTTTAGGCTTTTTAAATGACCTTTTATCTAGCTTATCGGAAGCTTTTTCCGTATTTGCGATGTAAAAGTACCAGTTCATGAAAACGATTCACACAAAACAGCCAAAAGGCAATACGAACGGATTAAAAATATTTATCGTCAGCCGTCATTAGCTTTGCCCGATTGTTGGAGGTAAACATAATATGTTTACATAATATGTAAACATAATATGTAAACATAAGAATATAAAGAATATTATTTTTTATTTTACAAAAAAAAATAAAACATTTTAGCTGTCGTTAAATATTCACCAGTAGGTATAACCATGAGTGTATGCCAGTCAAAAATTGTTTGTTGTTGTCACGACTGGAACAGTACAAATATTGTTGTGAATTATTTATAAAAGCAAAAAATAAATTCAACGTAAAGTGCCTGATATTCGAAAGAATTTGAAACGTCTTCCGAAATTGTAACAAAAAGTCAGTTAGAGTTAGTTTTATAGATCTTACAAAATTTCATCACTTACTCATTCGGTGACGTCAATCTACATTATCAACGAAACTATGTATGTATTTATGTATTTATGTATGTATTATGTACATACATTTGAGTCCAGGGTCCATTTATAGTCCAGAAACCGAAGCTTTGCACCTCGCAATTTTTACAGAATGGATCAATTTGCTTGAAAATTTGAGAATAAGTAGTGGATAGTTCAAGGATCAAAATCTATATGGTGCCGAAAGGCGCTTTTACCATGGGTGCGGTTGCCACCCCATCTTGGGGGTGGAAATGTTTTATTATACACTGCGCGACATAGAAAACGGGCACCCTAAACAATGGGTTATTTTTGATGACACGTATCTCCTAAACCTGTTGTCCGATTTAAGTGATTTTTTAAATATGTTATAGCTTTATTCTTTGTCATAATATTTTTGCTAAACAGGTGATGCATCTTGGGGGTGGAAATTTTTTGTTATACACTGCGCGTCATAGAAAACGGGCACCCTAAACAATGGGTTATTTTTGATGTCACGTATCTCCTAAATCTGTTGTCCGATTTAAGTGATTTTTTAAATATGTATGTTATAGCTTTATTGTTTGTCAATATCCCCTGTAATAATATTTTTGCTAAACAGGTAAATTTTCGTAAAAAAAGGCGCCGCAATGCTGAATTGGTGACTCTATATGGTACTGAAAACATCGTCAGACATATAAAAGCTAATCGGATAAGATGGGAAGGTCATGTAGTAAGATCAGAGGAAGACAGAGTGCTAAAGACAGTGTTCTTCGAGAGACCAGTCGGTAGAAGATCAGTGGGCCATCCCAGAAAAAGATGGAAGGATGATGTTGAAACCGATCTATCTAGGATTGGGGTACAACAATGGCAAATCGAAGCGCAAGATCGCAGACGATGGAGGGCCATAGTGGATGCGGCGAAGACTCACCCCGAGTTGTAAAGCCAGTCAAGAAGAAGAAGGTAAATTTTCATTGTAAACTAGGTGTACGAATCAAACTGTGTTTTTTTCTAAAAGTTCGCAACACCCTGTGGAATATTCTAGCATTTATAAAATAATGAAACTACCCAACTATATCCTAAGGTTTTCTTAACATTCTGTTTTTTTATTAATTCGCTTATGTTAGATAATACAAAAGTTATGTACTTTAACAACTAGTCAGTTCTTCATTAGTCTAGGCTGTTTGTAAATAAGTGCGACAAACTTTAAGGGGCAATTCTGCATGATAAAATAATGACCGTTTGATTTATAAACTTATGTCCGCAAATACTTCGTTTACGGGATTTCGACTTTTTTTACAGACTGAAGATTTATTTCATTGCCCCAAAACTGGTTGAGATATGCAAATTAAATTTGGTAGGTTTTAAGAGATAGTTATTGCGAATTTTTTGACATGCAATTAAGAATTTTATATACACTTTTGGCGTGCATACGGGTAATAGGACCGAAGATGTTACCCGTGGCGTATGCACGCCAATGGTGAATATAAAATTCTTAATTGTATGTCAAAAATGTGCAATAACTACGTCTTAAAACCCACCAAATCTCATTTGCATGTCTCAACCAGTTTTAAAGCAATAAATAAATTGTCAGTTTGTAAGAAAAAATTCAACATCCCGTATCTCGGAAACGAAGCATTTGCGGACATATGATTATAAAGCAAACTGTCATTATTTTTAATGCAGAACTACCCCTTAAAGTTTGTCGCATTTCTTTAGAAGCACCCTGTACTGAAAAAGAACATGGCTAGTTGTTAAAGTACCTAACTTTTGTATTATTTAACGTAAGTGAATGAATCAAAAAACAGAATGTTAAAAAAGCCTGAGGCTATAGTTGGGTTTTAATTTCAGTATTTTATAAATGCTAGAATATTCCACAGGGTGTTGCGAACTTTGAGAAAAAAACACAGTTTGATTCGGATACCCGGTATACAATGACAATTTACCTGTTAACAAAAATATTATTACAGTGAGTGATATTGGCAAAGAATAAGGTTATAACATATTCAAACAATCACTCAAATCGGACAACAGTTTGACCACAAAAGATGATAAAAACATTTATTCTAAGCAAAAAACGTTCTATACATTTTTTTGATAAAATTAACAGTTTTAGATTTATTAGCTATCGAAAGTGTTAGTTTTCTATAGAAAAAATCGTTTAGAAAAATATAAAAAAATGTTTTATATCTAAAAAATCAATGTTTTTCAATGGTATACTCATTTACGATTCATTCAATTTTTGCCGTAAATAAAATTTTTTCAAACCGCCTTCTTGGGAATTAAATAACCTACAATATCATTCTTAAACATTCTTTCATATCTCTGATGTTAATCTTTCTATTCTGAAGAGAATGGCATCTTTTAGCAAATTACAAAAATTTGTTATTCGCTTTAAACACCAGTTTTTTAAAAACTAATCATTCTAAGCCAGTCAAACTTCTAGAATATATTAACAATACATAAATAAAGAAGAATAAATAAGGCCAATGACTAAAAACACCGCTAACTTACATTATTATGCTTCCAATTGGATTTCTCCTTTTTTTTTCAAAAAAATATATTGATTTTTTAACGGTAACTTTTATATTTTTTATCTTAGAAAGTTTGGTAAAGAAGAAATTTATAGGTTTTTATAAGATCTATAAGGCTATTAATATCAAATCCTATTAAAACTCTCACTCACAAAAAGAGGTGACATCGAAAGGGTTGGTAAAGGTGGTTTTTGCATGTTATTACAAGTTTTAATTGTCAATAGCTCACTCAATTTTTGCCGTAGCAAAAATTTTTGTAAACCATGTTCTTGGGAATTAAATAAGCTACAGTTTAATATTTACATATTTTTTCGAATCTCTGATGCTAATCTTTCTATTCTGAAGAAAATGACATTTTTTACCAAACTACAAAAACTCGTTATTCACTTTTAACTCCATTTTTTTAAAAACTTATCATTCTAAGATCAAACTTCTAGAACCTATTAATAATACATAAATAGAGAAGACTAAATCGGTTAAGGACTAATTTTAATTAGGGTGATGATTACGGGGTTATTTCCGATCAATTTTTGCTGAAAAAAAAGGGACTGCCATTCTTTTCATTATAAGTCACTTAATTTTTGAGCTAGAGACTTTTTTATTTCTGAAGATAGATATTTTTAAATACTTTAAATTAGTTTGAACAAGTCATCCTCAAAGAATGCATAGTTTTTCCGTCTTTTGACTTTGAAACTACAATATTTAGCATTTGACGAAGAAGAGCTAACATATAATAAAGCATTGCTCGATTACTGTTGAAACATTAATACGTCAAATGCCGGTGAAACATGAATGGAAAATAAAATTTGACACGATGTTGATATGGCATATAAAGATATGACGTGTTGCACAAATTGGAGAACAAGTCCTCAGTTGCTCAGAATCGGAAGAGATGTGGGATGGCTCTTAACAAGATATTATTAATATGCTCTTATTAGCTTAAAAATAAAAAATAGAAAAATCTAAATAAGAATGTCAAAAAAAAAAATAAAACATTGGGCGCCACTGGTTACCTTATAGGAACCAAAAATATACAAAAAATATAAATATTAAAAGAAAGATCATCATCATCATCTTGGTGCTACAGCCCTTAGAGGGCCTCGACCTTCTCAAGCTTTCTACGCCATTCTGTTCTGTCCCTTGCTTGCATTTTCCAGTTGCCGACTCCGATCTTCTCGGCATCCTGTGTTACCCCGTCCATCCACCTCAGCTTTGGTCTACCCCGTCTTCTCATTCCCACGGGTTGCGCTGTTACAATCTTTTTTATCATGTTCGATTCAGGGGCCTGGGCTACATGTCCTGCCCACTGCAGGCGGTTTCGCTTAATTATAGTGATAATATCTTTTCCACCAAACGTATGCTTGTAGATATTCTGCAGTTCAAAGTTATATCTACGCCTCCATATTCCGTTCTCACAGACCGCTCCGAATATCTTACGTAGCACCTTTCTTTCAAAAATCGACAGAGCGGATTCATCTGTTTTAGTTAGCGTCCATGCCTCTGATCCATATGTGAGAACGGGGACTATCAATGTTCTATACAGCCTTATACGAGTTTTTTGAGACAGACGTTTGTTAGCTAAGTACTTTGATAGACTATGATAACACCTGTTTGCAATTATTTTTCGTCTTTTTATTTCCTCTGATGTGTTATTATTGGGGTTAACCGATGTCCCTAGATATATGAACTCTTTGACCGCTTCGAAGTTTTGGTCATTGATGATTAGATCTGCGTCAATATTTCCAGCTCTTGTGTTTGTGTTAGTCGCCATGAATTTTGTTTTGTTTCGATTTATATGTAACCCCATTTGTTCTGCTGCTGCTACTAGCTCGGTTAGGATTTCCGCAGTTCTCGCTCTGGTTCTTGTTATAATGTCCACGTCGTCTGCATATGCTAGAATTTGGACAGATCTATTGAATATTGTTCCCCTGCTATCTATATTAGCGTCTCGTACGACTTTTTCTAATGCTACATTAAAAAGTTGACACGCCAGCGCATCTCCCTGCCTTAACCCCCTATGTATTTCAAATGGGGTTGACGAGTCGTTTTGAATTTTTACTGCTGATATCATCTTCGCCATTGCCACTTTTATCATGCATATGAGTTTTTTTGGAATTCCTAACTCATTCATAGCGTTGTAGAGACTTGGTCTTAATACACTGTCATAAGCAGCTTTAAAATCGACAAAAATATGGTACATATCTATGTTAAACTCTTGCGCTTTTTCCAGGATCTGTCGTAGTGTAAAGATCTGGTTAATGGTCGAACGTCCACGCCTGAATCCTGCCTGATATTCTCCTAGAAACGTTTCGGTATAATGCTTCAATCTTTCGTGCAAAATGTTTGACAATATCTTGTATGCTGTATTTAGGAGAGTTATTCCGCGGTAATTATTGCATTCCAGTTGGTTTCCCTTTTTATGTAACGGGCATATTAAGCCTAAATAATTCTTCCGGCATTTGCTCCTCAGACCAAATTTTACAAACAATTTCTCGCATCTCCTTGATGAGCTGCTCTCCACCGTGCTTAAATAACTCTGCTGGGATGCCATCGCTGCCTGGGGATTTGTGGTTTCTTAGTTTTTCTATAGATATTTTCACTTCTTCTACCGAGGGGGGTTCCACGAGTTCCTCATTTCGGTATTCCAGCTCTATATTGTTAGTAGGTTCCCCTTCCAGTAACTCTTGAAAGTGCTCTACCCATCGTAACAGGATATCCTCTTTGTTGGTAAGTAAGTTACCTTCCTTATCATTACAATAGTTGATTCTCGGTTTGAATTCTTTTCTAATAATATTTATTTGATGATAGGACTTTCTTGTTTCTCCGTGACTCATATGGCTTTCGAGCCGTTCTAATATGTAATTTTCCGAGTCTCGTTTCTTTTTTCGGTGTACGCGTTTTTCCTCTCTCCTTAAGTTTTTGTATCTATCTATTGTTGTCCTAGTTTTCCGTTGTTGCATGGTCCTAAATGCCTCGTTCTTCTCATCTGTTATTTTTTTGCAGTCTTGGTCGAACCAGTCGTTTCTTTCTTGGGTTTGGGATATTCCTAGATAAAAGAAAGATAGCTAGATAAAAAATTAAACAAAAAAACATAGTCAATATAAAATATATAAAATACTTTTATATGAAAGCAAATATAGCATGAAAACAAGTATAGCGCGAAAACAAATATAGCGTGACATACCTACCTTGTTGTATTTTACTCAGCTAAATTTTTGTTGGACTTACGAAACAAGAGAGAAGGAAAAGAGAAATAACAATATTGTATTTAGCAAATAAAGCATTATTTATTAAAAACAAAAAAAAATAAATTTGTGATCTCTTACGGTGTACAAATAGAGATCGTGATTACCAAAAAAAGAAAAATAAAAAGGTTACAAAAAAATACCTTGTTTATCGATTCTGAATTTTCTTGGTTATTCTTAAGTCCAAGGCACACATTCATTCACTAAAGTCACTTTACAAATGAATTGATACAATAAAATTACATCAAGTTACTTCCCATAGTTCATAAAAAAATTCCATAGTTCATAGAAAAATTCAGCATTGATTGTATTTCTCAAAAACCAATTAGCACTACTCGAACAAAATATTGAAGAAACTGATTATTTCTTCAGTATAATAAACTGGACCAAAAAAAATACAAGAATAAAATAAAACTTCATACTTTAACTAGGGTGTTGAAGCTATAGTAACACAAAAAGAAAACTTCTTAACTTCTGCTTGCATGTAAGAAAACATTAGTATACCGACATTGGTACAAAAATATTGTGTTCGCCTAAAAACAGCGGAACGCGGTGGCCTGCGGCTCGCTTAGGCCATACTGGAACGAACACTAACTCAAACACAAAAACCTCTGCAATAAATATGCTCCAACTTTACTGGAACTTCAACACAAACTGGTAACTCAGGTGTCGCTGCATGGCAGTGGACCCTCCGATGCCTCCACTTCTTGACTTGTCGACAGCTCTAACCAAAACTGAATGTACCGATCTCCCCAAACTCCAATCTTCTCTCAAAAACAGAATTTACCTCCCATTCTAGCAATCATCAGATAGTTTATCCAATAAAAAGCCAGAGTACGTTCTTAAGAACATTTTAAGAGTCGTAAACCTATCAGAAAATACTCATTTTTCGCAAACAAGTTTTTCGGTCCTCACCAAAATTGCTAGCTCAACTCTAACGATTAATCTAAACTCAAAGACACTTGAAGACTTTATCTCTAATTATAGTCCAGGAAGCATCTGTTTTGAGATGGACGTTGTGAGGTGACTCAAATTTTTTTGCAAAAATTGCTTGAAAATAACTCAAGTAATAATATTTGAGTTATCCTCCCACTCAAAATGGTCCGGAACATTGTTTAAACAATCAAAATGTCAAAACATGAAGGAAAAATTCGATTTTTTTATTGGTTTTTTGATTATAACTTTAAAACTGTTCATTCCTGAGAAAAGTTGTACGGATATAAAAGTTGCGTAATTAAATTTCCTATAATACAGAATTTCTCAAAAATTAAAAAAATAGTCACCCTTGTTGCAAAATAGCAATATTTGCGAAGAAAACCATACAAAAACAAGTATTCGCATTTTACGTTTTTAAACCATTTATGCTATACCTAGGACCTTCATATTTTACCCAGAAAAACTTTGTGATATAGTAAAACAGCACCATAAATTTCATTAATCCTCCGTTACTCGCGCCAATTTTTTGTGATCGAATACTCGCGCACGGTGCAGAAGACCGGGTCCAAAAATATGGGTCAGCAATATTTGAAAAATTTTTTTTTTGCAAAATTGTGTACAATTATATTATTTAATGTATTTATGATCATATAATTCTTATATTACTTTTACCAAAAGTAACTTTGTTCATAATCATCTTCATACGTTTCCTCGTCAGTCGATACTTCCTCAAATAATTTTAATAATTTTTGCTTGTCCTTCTCGTAATCCATATCTTAATATAAATAAATAAATTTATAAACATTAAAAATAAGAAAAAGATCTTAAATTACCTTACTAAATAAAACTTACAACTTTTAATTACCTTACTAATTATTAGGTGTTGCCTAATAATAAAAGTACCATACTCTTTTTTACACTGCGCGTGGACTTCACACACCGTTGACTGATGACTGAAGAGGTATATGCATATGCAATTCAAAATCTCCACTACAATCAGAGTTAAAGGAAGTTATTTAGGGGGCCGGTCTCATACACCGTGTGCGAGTAACGGAGGGAAGACCGGTTTAATAGATTTTGCAAAATAAATTTTGCAATCCAGCTTTCGCAAAAAAAAATCATTTTTTTTTAATGTTGCAGGACTGAAAATGAAGCAGAGAGCAAGTTGATTTTTTTTTACTTATAGAAGTGTACTGTACCTTTTATTTAAAATCCGCAAAATTAAAATCGATTAACTACCACGGCGTCAGGAAATTTTTTAAATAAACATTAATTTTTGGTGCTACGCGCAGGACAGCGGTGTTCGATTCACACAAGTTGATTTCCACCAAAATTTCTACCAATATTTATCTAGTATATTATTTTCTTACTTACTATTTTGTTGTTTTTTAATATTTAATTCCACAAAAATCAAACCAATTTGACTATTATTTGTGAAATATTGTTTGAAACAATTGCATATGTTTAAAAATAATAAACTTTTATTCCCTAAGTTAAAATATATGAACAAAGAAAGTTTTTGCTAAAAAAGTGTTATTTCAAAAGATAAAGTGTGTGTTTTTATTTTGCAATAAATAAATTTATTTATTTATTTCGAAATGTAATAAAAATTAAAATGTATCAATCATTACCAAAGGTCATTGGAATGCCCAATCAGGGCAAACTATCCGCTGTCCTGCGCGTAGCACCAATAATTAATATTTATTTAAAAAACTTCCTGACGCCGTGGTAGTCAATCGCTTTTAATTTTGCAAATTGCAAATGAAAGTTACAGTACACAACTTGCTATCTGCTTTATTTTCAGTCCTGTAACATTTTGAAAAAATGTATTTTTTTGCGAAAGCTGGATTGCAAAATTTATTTTGCAAAATCTTTTGAACCGATCTTAATGAAATTTACGTATTGTTTTACTGTATCATAAAGTTTTTCTGCGTGAAATATGAAGGTCCTAAGTGTAGTATAAATGGTTAAAAAACGTAAAATGCGAATACTTGTTTTTGTATGGTTTTTTCGCATTTATTTCTATTTTGCAACAAGGGTGACTATTTTTTAAATTCTTAACCAATTCCATATTGTAGGAAATTTAATTACGCAATTTTTTTGTTGGTAAAACTTTTCTCGGAAATGAATACTTTTAAAGTTATAATCAAAAACCATGAAAAAAATCGAATTTTTCCTTCATTTTTTGACATTTTAATTATTTAAACAGTGTTCCGGACCTTTTTGAGAGAGAGGATAACTCAAATATTATTATTTGAGTTATTTTCAAACAATTTCTGCAAAAAAATTTGATTCACCTCTCAACGTCAAAATGTACTAATATTTTTGCAGATGCGCCCTGGTCTATTATGGAATTTATTTTATAAACATTCGGCTCTAAAATAAATAAAACTCAAGACTTTCGTCTCGAAAAACCATTAAACCTGTTTGAAGCAATGCCGCCTCCTCTGTTGAATATGTACAAACAAATTGAGACACTTACGATATCTACGCCAAATTTCAGAGAACGGTCAAATAAACAACACAACATCCGACGATCGACAAAATACACAATATTTAACATCGTGAGAATCACTGAATATTCAATTCCCCGCGATACACGGAACAATTCCTGAAACGGATTTTGTATGTAGGGTGGAACAAAAATAATACTAGGGGAGTACTTACGGTCTTAACACAAAAATATTAAGAAGTGATATATCAAAGACCTTCGCACCATTACACTATTGGTCTAAAAGAAAATTAAAAAGAACGGTTTTGTTGATTTTTTCAACAGGTACATTTTTGTATAGTGAAGTTGTTTTTATATAACGAAAACCTTTTGAGTGAGTATAGGACGTTTTTTGCTTATAATTAACGTTTTTATCAACTTTTGTGGTCAAGATATAATAAAAAATTTCCATCCCCGACATGGGGTAACAACCACCCCCATGTTAAAAGCGCCTTTCGGCATCATATAGATTTTGATTCTTGGACTATCCACTACTTATTTTCAAATTTTCAAGCAAATCGATCCATTCTGTAAAAATTGCGAGGTTTGGTCCTATTTTAAGCTTCATTACTTGGACTATCAGGTAAAGCACACGAAATAAGTCGGAAATTTACTGAACGTAATTAGTCTAGGCGCCAGAGGGGTCCCCGTGTCATATTCAATTCTGATGGATAAACTCAACGGTTTCTTATGGATTTTTGGCTGCTGATTACGAATTTCGAGGGGGGATTTCGATCCGAGTGGTCAAAAATTGTTATAAACAATTTAATTGTTTATAAATTGTTTATAAGGCTCTGGCTCATAAACTAAAAGAGATAAAAAAATGTTTCAAATAAAATTTGTTTCTTAATAAAAAACGAAGAAAAAACCGTTTACTACACTTAAATCTAACAATTACAACTCAAGATATTGTAAAATTAGTGCACAATGCAAATTGCAAATTGCAAAATAAGTATTTTTCGAAGCTTTATCGATCGTAACTCGGCTTCTACGCATGCAAATAAGTCTTAGAAGGTATATTTTTAAAGCATAATTAACAGGCTTCCAAAAAAAGTTTGTTAAATTACTTAATCTTCATTTGATTTAAAGTTATACCCGTTTGAAGTTACAATTTTCTTAAAAATATTGTACATTCATTATTTGTTTATAAGGGTTTCAAGCAAATTTGAGCTATAAACATTTATACTTTAATGAACAATAATGATAGAAAAACTCAAAAGGAACAATTTGAGGTTATGAAAATGTTCATAAGTTTATTTTTCGCCAAGATGTCGATATTTTAATGGCGCGCGATATGAGGCGCAAAATCGGCTCGCCGCGTAAAGGTTCACGCGCTAACTTTTCGATGCAAATTATAATTTCTATGTATACATACGTTATCTTCATTTTTCATTTTTGAAGATCCTAATAAAATTTTATCATATAATTCTTATAATTAAATCATCATACTGTACCTCGTATCACCTTCCATTCTATTTACATTGTCTTCTATTTTTTGCACTAAATGAGAAAAAAACATTAAAAACTAATATTTAAGAAGTATAACTAAAAATTAAGTTGATATTATTTATTAATACTATTTTTACAAACATTTTTTTCATGCATCTGCAAATCTGCATAGATATATACAGGGAATATCAGCTTTTTTACATCTGCATAAGTTCTTAGCGAAATTTTAACAGTTACATGGTGGTACAAGTCTGTTCTTGTAGGCAGTAAAACTAAAACTTTTTGAGGCTTCAGAGTCTAATTATCTAATATGATATCCATATAAAGTGGATCTAGTCCTTTTGCAGCATCATCAAGGCCCGTCAATTGTGTGTATGCCGCCACATCATAAATGCTCGTTTTATATGCAATGATGATGCTGCAAAAGAACTCGATCCATTTTTATATGGATATCACATATTGGCTCATTTTCATGCGTAGAAGCCGAGTTACGATCGATAAAGCGTCGAAGAATACATACTTACTTGATTGTGAGCCAATCTTGCGCCTCATAGCGCGCCATTAAAATATCGACATCTTAGCCAAAAATAAACTTACGAACATTTTCGTAAGCTAAAATTGTTTCTTTTGAGATGTTTTATCATTATTGTTAATTAAAGTATAAATTTTTATAGCTCAAGTTGGCTTGAAACCTTTATAAACAAATTAATGTACAATATTTTTAAGAAAATTTTAAGTTCAAACGGGTATAACTTTAAAACAAATGAAGATCAAATAATTTAACAAACTTTGTTTGGAAGCCTCTTAATTAAGCTTTAAAAGGACACCTTATAAGGCTCGTTTGCATGCGTAGAAGCCGAGTTACGATCGGTAAAGCTTTGAAAAATATTTATTTTGCAATTTGCAATTTGCATTGTGCACTAATTTTACAATATCTTGAGTTCTAATTGTCGGATTTAAGTTTAGTAAACGGTTTTTTGCTCGTTTTTTATTAGGGAACAAATTTTATTTGAAACATTTTTTTATCTCTTTTAGTCTATGAGCCAGAGCCTTATAAACAATTTATAAACAATTAAATTGTTTATAACAATTTTTTGTCCACTCGGATCGAAATCCCCCCTCGAAATTCGTAATCAGCAGCCCAAAATCCATAAGAAACCGTTGAGTTTTTCCATCAGAATTGAAAATAACACGGTGATCTGTATTTGGCGCCTAGACTAAATAGCAAGTGACAGAAAATGGCTAGTGCTTTGATCACGGGTTATATAGTATAAAATTTGACGTTATCCAATAAATAGAATGTCAAACGTTGGTTTTGCTTTAAAATTTTGGTGCACAATTACAGCTACATTTGAAGTGGTTTAATAAATTCTTTTAATATCATTAATTAATAAATAAAAAAACTATTTATAAAAAAATCAATAACATTTTTGTTGTTGTCATTTTGTTCACTTTGGCCGAAACTTAACACTTCCTTAACTGTGTAAATGAGGTTAGCTTTGTATGTTATAAAATAAATGTAACAAATGTTGTAAATACACTTTCCATAAAATTTCAAGCTCCAATATAACATTAGTTGTGGAAAAAACTGTTTGTGTACCCACTATAAAAAACTTCAAAATGCAAAAACTCGACAAAATTCAACAGACAGACAGCCACAAAAGTAAACAAACCAGAAACGTCAGAAATTGTACTCAAAATCTGAAAACATTCCCAAACGTATTTTTTGTACCTATCTCTTTTCAATGTAGTGAGTCTAGAGCGTTCATAAAAATAACATGTGTTTTTACTTAATAACAGCCGGTAGCTGGTTTGTCATTAGTTTCATGCGTGGAAGAGAAAGATGCTAGATAAAAAGTATGTGTTTTATCTCGCCAGGTATTAATGACGCACGGGTAGAGAATCGTGGACTCAAGTGTATATAAAATCCGACATTACTCAAAATATTTACCTAATTGTCGTTAGTGCATTGTTACAGCAAGACAGAGTAAAACTGTCTTGCTGTGACAGTGCAATGACTCCAAAGTCGAAAGAAAGTATGGTCGTAAAAAATATATAAAATAAACGAAATAGAAAATCGAAGTAAGATCGTTGAGGATTGAAAAAGTGGGAAAATATTGAGCTCCAAAAAATAAACAAAAAAAAATCATCATGCTCCCAAAAGTACGAAATATATTCGAGCTTCGGGGGAAGACGGTTGAGTCATTGAGTTAATTAACTAAAAGGTCTACTTTTGATAATACGAATCTAAACACTTTTTAATATAACGTCCTGAAATTTTTAAAAGAAGTTTAAAATTCAACCATATTTTTTCTTCTTTATTTTAAAGACCATTGCTTATAAACTATAGAGAACTTAAAATCTATATCAATGCAAACCTGCATATAGAGGCTTTCAACAAGCTCTATCAAGCAATTAGATGAAAACATCTATAGGGCACTCAATTTTTGGCTCCGAATTCAATCCTTCTAAATCAATTTACTTGATATTTTCACAGTAAGTAGGTAATAGCTTAAGAAACAAAGTCTACCCCATGACGATGTGCGCTTTTATCTTGGGGGTGTTTTCCACCCCTTTTCGGGGGTGAAAAATTTTTTGTTCACACTATTCTATAATTATTTTTTGAAAACTCAATACTTTTTGAGTTATTCATGGTTGAAAATTGGTCATTTTCATTGAAAAATGAAACCTTTTCGGACGGATTTTTACGAATACCCTAAAAACTATGCATCTACATAACAAAAAAATAAGGAAAAATATTTTTGTACCTCACAAAAAACAAAGAGATTCGTTCCTTCATAAATTTTCTAGTTATAATACAAAAAGAGATATGGTAGGTGAGAAGAGTTTGTTTTTTGGAGCAAGCTCAAATTGGTGTATTCAACTTGAAATAACAGAGAAACAGTCGATTTTAGGTGTATAACGATACTAATAACTTTTGTAGTGCTTTAAAAGGCATTTAAAATGAGCAATATTAAATATCGATCGCATTTAAACTAAGCGAGATATGCTACGAAAATATTGATTACTAATGTATTTTAAGAAGAAATTATAAGTATATTTAACCCCTCATCCGTCAGAATTAAAATATATCGTTTTTGCTCTGGGTTAATTAGCAAAATTCATGGAAAAGTTATTTACCAGCAATTTTATTGCTGGAATCGAATTATAAGATCCTATATATTAATAATATAGGTACGCAAAGTCCGCAGATAGTGTGCTACTTTTTTATAAACAAAATGGTCCGACAAATCGTATTTTTTTCAATTATTGCTCTATAACTCCGAAGATTTTAACTTTACAACAAAAACACTCAAATAAAAATTCACCGCAATTAAATTCTGCATAGAGATAGGTTTTTCCCGATTTGCTCCGACGAAAATTTTCCTCGGAAAATGCGGTTTTCCCAACAAAAACTCTAATTTTCAAATAAAGTTTTAGGTAAGTAAATATGAATCAATAATTAAATAACTTAGTGACATCAAAGCTTTCTTGGTATAGATTGTCATTCCAGAAGCCGGTGAAAATTAAACGAATATTTTAGCAACAATTCAATTGTTAATTAACAATTTACGATCGCAATAATAACCAAAATAATCATGATACATTGATCAAACTTATAAAAATTATAAAGATGAGATGCCCTTTTAATATTTTATCGACAAAATATAAATTTTTCGTTTTTTTGCATAATTATTGAATTAAAAAAAAAATAGTTATAATACGCTGGTCTAATTAGTAAACTACAAAGAAAGGTTATTTACCAGCAATTTCATTGCTGGAATCGAATATTATGATCCTATATATTAATAATATAGGTATTAAAAGTCCGCAGATAGTGTGCTACTTTTTTTATTAACAAAATGGCGCCCCAAATCGTGTTTTTTTTCAATTATTGGTCTATAACTCCGAAGATTTTAAATTTACACCAAAAATACTCAAATAAAAATTTACCCCAATTTAATTCTACATATAATCATGTTTCCCCGATTTGCTCCGACGAAAATTTTCCTTGGAAAATGTGGGTTTTCCCAACAAAATCTCGAATTTTCAAATAAATTTTTTGGGGAAGTAATTATTTATGAATAATTAAATAACTTGGTAAAATAAAATCTTACTTGGTATAGATCATAACTGCAGAAGTTGGTGAAAATTAAACGAATGTTTAAGCAACAATTCAATTGTTAATTAACAATTTACAGTCGCAATAAAAACCAAAATAATCATGAGACATTGATCAAACTTAGAAAGATTATAAAGATGTGATGCCTATTTAATATTTTGTCGACAAAATATAATTTTTTTTTTGCATATTCTTTAAAGGTTTAAAAAAATTAGTTATAAACAAATTAAAATTTCTCGGAAATTGTTTATTATATTCTAATTTTAAAAAATACTTAAAATGCTTATTTCAAAGGTCTTGAAAATGAATTCTTCAAAAAAATTTTCCAACCATTTGCAAAAAAATTATGAAACAGCAAACTTAATATACGATTGCCCCGTTGTTTATAATTTGTTTTAATTGTTTTAAAGCTTAAAAGTAAGTCTGTAGTACAGTCTAATTACTCACAAAGAATATTGAATCTTAGTTCAATGGTTCTATTTTAATCAAAGATTAAAAATATTTTTTTTTGGAATTTTTAGCGCGAAAGTAGTCTTGATACAGAGCCGGAGATGTTCACTCGAAGCGACTGACACGCTTTAACACGGCATTGATCGCTAGATAGGTTGTTACGCGAGTGGTCGCGCGTGAGATTTTCTCTCAAATATCCAACTTTTGCATTTCTTTACAAAATTTTACAAAAAAGATGAGGTTTCATCAACGATAGAGCCATTTGCTTTAAAAAGACACGACGTTTTTCTGTTTTATTATTATTATTTTTATATAAAATGTGACTATTGATGCTGCCAATATTTAACATTGAAAAATATATGGTAAGTGACCATCTACAACTAACTCGTGAAACAGAATATGGGATTTTCATATCATTGATCACATCCACGGCGCCTTTTATTACGTAATAAAAGGATATTATTTTAGGTTTTAAGGGGAAAAATAAAATTAATTTTTATACACAGTTGGTGACGCCGGTGGTCGCTTGATGAGAGAATCTCTCACATGAAGCGCACTGACTCAACAATATGGTGATACCACAGTATAAAGAGGGACAGTAGAACCACTCTCCGAAAAATTTTAAGTAAAATCTGTAGTCGCGCATGGCGACCGCGCAATGTTCTTAGTCGCTTTTGCCCCACTCTCGCATTGCTAGTCGCATAGAAACGTACGGATTTTAACAGGGAAAACCCGCATACACCACTGGTGAATTATCAATTGCGTACTGCCGGTATTACTTCTTAAGATCAAAGTGCCGACAGAGAAGTGGTTTTACCGTCCCTCTTTATACTGTGGTGATACTAAGAAAACTGAGTCACTATCTGAGCGGACGAGTCTATTAGATTGTCGAGGGATGATAGTTAGGAGACTAGAAGGGACTACAGTGCGTATAATTTCCCAGAAAAAAAGTTGTGTGCAATTTTCTGAAACCGTGAGAGAAAATCTCATATAGCGACCACTGGCGAGTTAAACTCGCGCGAGTTGTGTATGTGGACGGATATAATACATAATACATAGCTACAGTACTGTATTAGTTTACTTTCGCGCGTGTAAATTACAAAAAAAAATATTTATAATCTTTAATTAAAATATAACCATTAAACTAATAATCATTATTTTTTGTAAGTAATTAGCTTTTACTTTAAACTCACTTTTACGCTTTGAAAGAATTAAAAAAAGTTATAAACAACGCGGTAATCGTATGTTTATTTTGCTGTTTCATAACTTTTTTGCAAATGGTTGTAAAAAAGTTTTAAATCATTCATTTTCAAGATATTTGAAATATGCATTTTAACTATTTTTTAAAATTAGAATATAATAAAAACTTTCTGATAAACGTTAATTTGTTTATAACAATTTTTTTTAACATTTAAAGATTATGCAAAAAAATAAAAAAATTATATCTTGTAGACAAAATGTTAAAAAGGCATCTAATGTTTATACGATTTCAAAGTTTGATCAGTGTATCATAATTATTTTGGTTATTATTGCGACCGTAAATTATTAATTAACAATTGAATTGTTGCTAAAATATTCGTTCAACTTTCACCAACTTCTGGAACTATAATCCAAACTAAGAAGGCTTTTAAGTCACCAAATTATTTAATTATTGGTAGATAATTACTTATCCAAAACTTTATTTGAAAATTAAAGATTTTGTTGGGAAAACCCGGATTTTCTGAGGAAAATTTTCGTCGGAGCAGATCGAAAAAAACCCATCTCTATGCAGAATTTAATTTCGGTGAATTTTTATTAGAATGTTTTTGTTGTAAAGTTAAAATCTTCGGAGTTATAGAGCAATAATTGAAAAAAACATGATTTTCGGGCGCCATTTTGTTTATAAAAAAAGTAGCACACTATGTGCGGACTTTGCATACCTATATTATTAATATATATATAATCATAAACTTCGATTCCAGGAATAAAATTGCTGGTAAATAACTTTTCCCGAAAATGGCCTATTCTCCGATAATCAGCCCAGACTATTTGCTTTTACAATAATTTTTATTATAGTGTTATTTCTATGTCCAAAAATGTGGACTGGTTTAAAATAAACGGTTTTTGACAAAAAATAAGATCAATATAAAGCATTTTTAAATTTTCTTGAAAATCTTTTTATTTCTCCATGTAACTCGAAAATCATAAGAGAAAGGAAAAAAGATACCACACAGAAATGTGGGAATCTTTTAGATAAAAATGTTGTTTATATTTTTCATTACTGTGTCTCTTATCATTTTCAAGTTACATGGAGAAAAAGGAGGATTTTTAAGAAAACTTAAAAATGCGCTCTAAAATTTGATCTTATTTTTTTAAACTATTCCTTTTAAACCCGTCCAACTTTTTGAACATAGAAATAACACTATAATAAGAGATATTGTATGCGTTTTTATTCTGGTCGATGGGGGTTAAAATTACTTATTTTTTCTTAAAATACATTAGTTATCGTTAGTTTATATACAAATAAAGTTTGTTTGCTGCATATCTCGCTTATTTTGCTCATTTAAAAGGTCTTTTTAAGCGCCACGAGGTATTGATAGCATGATACACCTAAAATCTATCGTTTCTCTGTTATTTCAAGTTAAATACACCAATTTTGGCATGCATAAAAAAAACAAACTCTTTTCACCTACCATATCTCTTTTTGTATTAAAAGTGAAAGATTTGTGAAGGCAAGGGTCTCTCTGTTTTCTTAAAATCCACAAAAATGTTTAATATAGTTTTTTTTTAGTTAGATGCATAGTTTTTAAAGTATTTGCGAAAACCCGTTCGAAAAGGTGTTATGTTTCAATTAAAATTGGTCAATTTTCAACCACGAATAACTCAAAAAGTATTGAATTTTCAAAAAAAATTGTAGAACAGTTTTTGCTCAGAATTAGGTTCTCCAGCGAATTCCGTGGTTATCTTAAACAAAAAAATTTTCACCCCTGAGAAGGGGTGGGAACCACCCCCAAGATAAAAGCACACATTGGCATAGGGTAGACTATGAATTAAGAGACAAGTAGAGGCTATTTCCAAAATTTCATTAAAATCCATGCAGTAGGATAGAATTCGGAGGTAATATCCTATTCTTGCTCCGATTGACTGGCGTACTAGGGAAGCTCTCACGTTGTGTCAGTTTTATGCAATACAAGCTTATATTTTTGCAATTTTCACATCTTTGGGTCGCTGAAAAAGGTGTTAAAATGTAATCGTTTTTAGCTGGACAAAGAAGTGCAAAATGCTGTAAAAGGATTCTTCGAGCAACAGCTAAAACAATTCTTTAAGCAGCGTATACATGGGTTGGTAAACCAATGTGGTATACGTATTAATAATTTTAATGGTACTTATTTGTAGATTTATTATTGTCATAGAATTTACTTAGTCTTTTACCGTATGAACCTATTGTTTTGTAACAAAACTTTTTATTTTAAATTATCAGGTTTATTATATTACAACAATTAACAATGGATTCTTTACATTCTGTATTTCCCCACATTCACAAATTGCGCCGTTATCTGTATTTATACCCCATTTAATGGGAGGGCATTTCTAAGATGAGACAGTTTCGTCCCAAGAAGTCTTTTTATTCCACAACTTTTGCATAATTATGTTAGCTCTAACAATAAATGGATGAAGTAATCCTACTGGATCGAAAAGCTTAGCAATATTTGACAAAACGATTCTCTTGGTTACCTTCTCAGAGAAATCATTTGCGGAATATGTATACGAAAACCTATCAGTTTTAGGATGCCCCCTGTTGCACAGGGGCAACGCCGATACGTGTGCGGTTGAGTGTCCGCCAGGTTCTCCAGTCCAGGTTCATTCCATTCATTCGGGTAGTTCGGCGCTGAAGTTTCTCATAATACTTTTCCTTGATTTAAGCTGGCTGGTTCCTGGTAGTTCGCCAAACCCATATCATCGATGCCTTTCGATGCCCGGGTAACACCTATTCCAGCGCACTGTATGTATATTATATATCGACGGTTGAAAGGCAAAAGTTACCAAACGCCAATTTGGGCGATATTGAGTATACCATTTTTTGTTTAGTTAATTATATCTAGATGTAACTTTCGTAAACAAGATAAATAGTTCTTTCTTTCTACCTAAAATCAGTGGAATCTGTCGCTTGGTAATAATTTACCTGCCGTTTTTTAATGTTTTTGTTGCTTAGATATATTTCTTTAAAAAATAAATTTTAAAGATAAAATAAATTTTATCATTATTGCACGTAACCTGTTCCGCCGCGGCGCGCCGTTTAGAATGCCACCCAATCATAGTTTGATTTGTAGTTAATAACAAAATATCGGTCAGTGTGCTCCGAATTGTGGAATAGTTGAAACCTATATTTTTAGTATTGGGTATATTGGGGTATTTTTTAGTATTTTTTAGTATTATTATTATAACTCATTTTTGTATCAACGTAATCGTATTGTTTTATTAATATAATGGATAGTAGAAAACGGATACATGATATCCTAAACCTAGCTTTGGCAAGCGCAGGGGCATCTACCAAAAATTTGCTTTTGGTAAGTAGTGTAAGTTTTAGTAAATAAAAAATTTATACATTTCACTGATCATGCATGTAGTATGGATAAAGACGAGACGATTCAAAGTAAGGCCTGTTATTATAATGATTATTAAATAATAAAACTAGACTCGGCGGTCACAAGCACTTAAGTCATTTTTTTATGAAAAATACATAATTTCGCAAACTAACCAAATTTGTGTAATACACCAACTGGAATAAACACCTAAGTCATATACTGCTTATATATCAAAGTATTTTATCGTGCTCTTTATAACACTTTATTTTTATTTCATAACGGTGGCTGTAATAAACACTTAACTCGACTTAAGTACTTTTACTCAGTCATAACAAATATAGCGAGTTCGATGTGAAACGGCGTTCTAAAGCACTTATGTAAGTAGATATAGTTATTTATGCTCGTCAAATTTGTTTCTAAAATATTATATTGTTATTGATTATAGAATTATATAATTGGAAGTTAATGACGGAAGGATTATATAATTGGAAGTTAATAATCCTCTTGAGATTCTTTCTTCTTCCGATGATATTACACAACCAGTTACAGTTACAGAAAACAGAAAGAGAAAACGGGAAAGAAAAACTAAAAGAAATTTTGGTCAGGAATATGTGACTGCAGCAGATAAAACTATAGAAAAACGTATCATGAAGTCCCTGACCAACTGTCGTAACAAATGTCGTGAGAAGGTAAGTGAACAACAAAGACAACAAACATTTGCAGACTTTTGGAACTTAGGGTCATATGATCTTAGGGTAATGTCCGTTTCTTCAATGATGAATATACACGAGAAACAAACTGAAAGACGACGTGTAGACGATCCAGACAAACAAAGATATAAAATGTATACATACAAATATCATTTCGAAATTAACTCTAACCGAATAACAGTCTGTCAAGGATGTTTTCTCATAACCTTGGATGTCACAGATAATTTCGTTAAACTTATTGGACCAAAGAGGAGAAGCAGCTCCAGCGGCATCGTGGAACCAGATCAACGTGGTAAGAAACCACCTTCAAGCAAACATTCTGCAGATAAATTACTGGGAGTAATCAACCATATTAATTCTTTTCCACTTTATGAAAGTCATTATACCAGACGAAGGAGCACATGTAAATACTTGCCATCCTATTTAACTATTTCTAAAATGTATTCATTATATTCCGAGTAGGACGTTCAACCTGTCAGTGATAAAATATACAGAAGAAAATTTCACAAACTAAATTTAAAATTTAAAAAGCCAAACGTAGATACTTACAATGCATGTGATGTGTTTAAGATGAAGCTCGACATAGCTAAAGACGAAACCGCGAAAAACACAATAATTTTAGAACGTGAGTGTCACCAACATGCCGCTGATTTAGCATACCCTGAAAAGATAGCCGATAAAAAATTAGCTGCTAACAAGAATCAAATTCGTTGTCTCACGTTCGATTTACAGCAATGTCTCCCGACTTCTGCTTTAGAGACATCAGTTGCTTTTTATAAGAGACAACTATGAACGTTTAATTTAACAGTCCACGATAACGCAACTGGTTTGTCTACACATTTTATGTGGCATGAGGCTATATCAGGAAGAGGTGCTAATCAAGTAGCATAATGTCTGTTGTATAAGTACATGCTAGCGATACCTGATGATGTCACAGAAATTATTCTGTATTCAGATACATGTGGGGGACAAAATAAAAATTCGCATGTCGCAGCAATGTTTACATATTTGTTGCAGGCTAAACCAACGTTACAAGTTTTTCATCACAAGTTTATGGTATCTGGTCACTCACATATGGAAATAGATTTGGACTATGCTATAATAGAAAAAAAGAAAAAAAAACGGCTATACAAGTTTATCATCCACATGACTGGATGCAACTGATTCGTACAAGCAGTAATAAATTTGAGGTTGTTGAAATGCAACAGGCTGATTTCTTTGATTTGGCTGCTTTGCTTAAAGGTCCTCTTATTATGAGAAAAAAAGATTGCGGTGGTAATAATTTTAAGCGGTTTGACGTTAAATGGCTTTCTGACGGACGTGATTTCGGTAGTATTAATTATAAAACATCTCTTCAGCAAAATGAGCCGTTCGAAACTATTTCTTTCAAAAGAACAAGACAAACAAGAAATTTTATATTGCAGCCGATTACGGACCAACAGTTGGCAATAAGTGAAGAGAAAAAGCGAGATTTCATTTCTTTGCTACCTTTAATACCGGAATACTTTAATCACTTTTACGAAAATCTAAAGACTGCTGCCGATGTTAGATACGGAGATCCGGACTTGAACAGAGACGAGAGTGACTTATAATAATGTTTATTTAATAAATATTGATTTTGTATATTGAAGACTTAATAAAAATTGTTACTCATAGTACCTTTCTTCAACTGTAAGTATTTAGGTTCCCTAAATAGTATCTGACTTAACCACTCAAGTCAAATTTTCCAATTGAACATAATAACTTAGGTCAGTTATTTTATTGTTTAATGATAGTGCATTAATATGGATAGCACAGTTGAAAGGCTCATAAATAATATCATACAAATACATTATCAAAGAGAATATGTGCCTTTAAACTTTTTCACCAGAAACTTAAAACCTTCCCCTGTAAAATTTTTCTTATTTTCAATTTAAGACTTAAGTGTTTATTCCTTCCGGGTCTAGATTCATTCATAGGAGATTCTGACCAATATAAAGCTACAGAAATCAAAATTAGACTGATAATTTTTGATAATTTCCCGTCGTCAAGTATATTAAGTCTACTTCGTCCCTTCGTTGCTACGAAAAAATACATTCAGTGACATTAATGACAATTAATGTTTTAAAAATTATAAAAGTGATGACTTTAAACCGTAAAATATTTATAACAACTGTGTGCTTAATTGTACTAATTTGTACTTACATAAATAAATTACAATAAAATTTTGGTTTTGAACAGTTTTATTCATGAAAAAATCGCAACAAATTGCACTCGATCTCTAAAATTAATATAGAATTTTAGAGCTTTTGTGCAATTACTACTGATAATTACTGTAAATTATATTTTTTAGTTTTCTAGTCATTTTACCTGTTACAAAACATGAATGGTTTTCGGATAGGTTATATTTCTTAAAATACAGTCAAAAATTTATCAGGTTTAGTCAATTTTACCAGTTCCGATAATAAAAATCAGTCGCCTTCAGTATTTTTTTTCAGGTGAAGGTAAAAAATATACCAAATTTTTCTTGGTTGCGATTCAGCAGAAAATATTACTAGGGAGCGGATTTTATGCTAAATGCATACTGCATGCATATTTCGCATATTTAAGAACTTTACTAAATTTTGCATATTTTAAAGAAACATGCATATTTTGTGCCTATTAAAAAACATTTAAGTCCAAAAAAATTTTTAAATTTTTTAATTTGACACAAAATATTTCCCCGCACAGGCTGTCGTATCTATTAATTCGAGAACTACCTGAAGAGAACGGCTCATTCACTGCCTTTCATTTTTTCTTAGAAAATACCCGATCTTTACACAAAGTACTTATAGTGCTTATAGTAACCCGTTATAAAATGATTGTAAATAAGATGTTAAAGTGATGAAGGATGGTTTGCCCGGAAATCCGAATCTATTTACTATATTTAGTAGGTACCTATAATTCTGGTGATTCTTTTAAATCCTCTATTGTTAAGAGAATTTACACCTTTAACCATAGTTTTACGATTTTCTAACGGAAATTAACAAGTTATTATAAATACGCCCCAATTACTTCTATTGATGGTGAAAGGAGTTTTTCAAGTTATAAAAATATTTTATCTAATCAAAGAATATGTTTCCTCGTAAATAATTTGGAAAAACACATTGTAGTGAATTTAAATCGAAGATAATAATATATTTATAGTGATATTGTTGTTTTATTTTAAATAGGTAACTATTGGTAGCAGTTTTTGTGAAAACTGTGAATAAATTGCATATATTTAAAAAAAAATGATTTTATTTGAAAGATAATAAATAAGATTGCCGCCCCGCTATAAAAGAACCCCTTAGAATAGAATAGAACAAAATATTTGTGGTTTCTCGAAATGCGCATTTTTTGAATTTTTGTGCATATCTTGCGCATATTTCGTAATTTTTTACCGCATATATATGCGCATATTTCATCAAAATTGATCGCATATAAATCCGCTCCCTAAATATTACTAACCGACAGGATTTCATAAACTATTAAAAAAAATACATAGTCTACAAGGGGTAGTTTATAAAGTATCTAAACTGCATTTAAAGTTCGTTGGAATTATGACAGTAAAACCACTAAATCATGTTTTATGAATTTTTTTTCAAAATTTCAAACTTTAAACCGCTTTAGTGTAAAGTTATCCAAATGTCGCTTGGTAATTTTTGCCTTTCAGCCGTCGATATATAAAATTAAAATCTCCCGTTTTTACCATTAGTGTACCAATTACACGAACGTAGTAGTGCGTTTATAAAAGTAAAGCACCTACCAGTAAAATATATTTTGCTAATTGTTTTCATTAAAGATACTCCATTATTATAACTTGTTGAAAAATTCCAAACACACCACGTTCACCGACTACGTTTATAGCAGTCCCGGAAAGATAAATGGTCCATAACTTTTGGTTCCATGGCAAACTAATTATCAAATTTGTCGCTTTAGTAGTCAAATATTTCATTATGTAGTCTTCTACCCACATTCTAGTGGAAACCTTGTTAGGCTTTATCATGTTATGGGACGTGTTGAAATTAGATATCATTAAATATGTTCCGGTCTCGCGTTGTTACCGGTGGTAATGTTCGTAATATTAGTGTTGCCATTTTCCGACTTCTTAAGATACGTGATAAAAAAAGAATATGGCGACAATAATATAGCTTCATTATATTATAATGAAGATATTTGATTAAATGTCGCCTACTATGTATCGTGTGAGTTTGCACTAAGTTTTGTTTCAAGCGTTATTATATTGACCCTTATATACTCTGGGCTAATTAGCAAAATACAAGGAAAAGTTATTTACCAGCAATTTTATTGCTGGAATCGAATCTTCTTATTGCATGTATTAATAATATAGATATGCAAAGTCCGCAGATAGTGTGCTACTTTTTTTATAAACAAAATGGCGCCCGAAAGTCGTGTTTTTTTTTTCAATTTTTGCTCTATAACTCCAAAGATTTTAACTTTAGACCAAAAACACCCAAATAAAAATTCACCACAATTAAATTCTGCATAGAGACGTGTTTTTTCCGATTTACTTCGACGAAATCTTTCCCCGGAAAAAGCGGGTTTTTCCAACAAAATTTTTAATTTTCAACTAAACTTTTAGATAAGTAGTTGTTAATCAATAATTAAATAACTTGTTAATGTAAAAGCCCTTTCTGTGTTATATTATAATTCCAGAAGCCGATGGAAATTGAATGAACAGTTTAGCAACAATTGAAATGTTAATTAAAAATTTACGGTCGCTATAATAACGACAATAATTATGATGTATAAGAATAACTATGATTTATTCATAAAAAGACACTATACCTATCTAATGTACTTTACAGCATTCAAATTGGACTATTTAAGCGGCCTCAGGGATATTTTAAAATTATAAACAATTTTTTGGCTTATAAACAAACAGAATATCTCGGGAAATATTAAACTAAATTAAATTGACGGTATTCGAAATACAGCGGAAAGACGCTTCTAATAAAAGAAAAAACGTTTAATTATGACTAGTGGTTCCTGAGATACAACCGGTCAAAGTTGACCGAAATTTACGGCAAAGATATAAACAATAGGATCATAATTTTCAAACCATCACCTTTTAATTTTTGTCGTCTTTCTCCACACCAATTTTCATATGTTTAAAATCCTCATGACATATATTATTATAATAAAAACTATCGATAATACGTGTGAAAATTGGCAAAAATAGCAAAATTTCCATTAAAAAATTAGGTTGGAGAAAATGTAACCATCAAAGTTCAAAATCGGTATACGTTAAAAAAAATGCATTTTCTCGGATTCCCATGGAGCAATTTCCTTCATTCTTTTTTTGTTTCCAAGTAACTCGAGTAGAGCCATCGAACTAACGCATTATTAAATGTCAAACTTGCTTTTGTTTTGTTATAATAAATTAATTATTTATTATAACACAATATTTTAATTTGTTTAAATAAAAATTGTTTAAATAATTATACAGCTCTCAAATGAAAATATTTATGTTTTTAACTTTAAAAGGTACACTTGTAGTAAGTTTATCTAAAAAAAAAAGCCTACAACTGGAAAAAATATGTAATTTTCTCTTCTTATAAATATATTAATCTATTATAACAAAACAAAAGCAAGTTTGACATTTAATAATGCATTGGTTCGATGGCTCTACTCGAGTTATTAGGGAACAAAAAAAGAATAAAGGAAATTGCTCCATGGGAAGCCGAGAAAATGCATTTTGTTAACGTATACCGATTTTGAACTTTGAGGGTTACATTTTCTCCAACCTAATTTTTTAATGGAAATTTTGCTATTTTTGCCAATTTTCACACGTATTATCGATAGTTTTTATTATAATAATATATGTCATGAGGATTTTAAAGATATGAAAATTGGTTTGGAGAAAGAGGACAAAAACAAAAAGGTGATGGTTTGAAAATTATGATCCTATTTCTTATATCTTTGCCGTAAATTCCGGTCAACTTTGACCGGTTGTATCTCAGGAACCACTCATTATAATTAAACGTTTTTTCTCTTAAAAGAAACGACTTGCCGCTGTCTTTCTAATACGAGTTTTACAATTTAATTTAGTTTAATACTTCCCGAGATATTCTATTTGTTTATAAACCAAAAAATTGTTTATAATTTTAAAATATTCCTGAGGCCGCTTTAATAGTCCAATTTCAATACTGTAAAGTAGATTAGATAGGTATGGTGTCTTTTTACATAGTTATTCTTATACATCATAATTATTGTCGTGATTATAGCGACCGTAAATTTTTAATTAACATTTCAATTGTTGCTAAACTGTTCATTCAATTTCCATCGGCTTCTGGAATTATAATATAACACTGAAAGGGCTTTTACAATAACAAGTTATTTAATTATTGATTAACAACTACCTATCTAAAAGTTTAGTTGAAAATTAAAAATTTTGTTGGAAAAACCCGCTTTTTCCGGGGAAAGTTTTCGTCGAAGTAAATCGGAAAAAACCCGTCTCTATGTGGAATTTAATTGCGGTGAATTTTTATTTGAGTGTTTTTTGTCTAAAGTTAAAATCTTTGGAGTTACCGAGCAAAAATTGAAAAAGCACGATTTTCGGGCGCCATTTTGTTTAAAAAAAGTAGCACACTATCTGCGGACTTTGCATATCTATATTATTAATATATACAATCATAAGATTCGATTCCAGCAATAAAATTGCTGGTAAATAACTTTTCCCAAAAATGGCCTATTCTCCGATAATCAGCCCAGACTAATATAATAGAAGCATTAATAATCCCATTTTATTCTTTTTGAGTATTATAGTTTTTCAACGCCGGAAGTCACCGGTTTGCTCATGCAAAAATGTCGCGATCAACCAAAAGATGCATATTTGTGTTTCGTAGATTATGAAAAGACCTTTGATATAGTTAAGTAGGTACGGGAAATAATAAGAATTTTAACAAAAAAGAATATCGATCCCAATAAATAAACATAATACGTGAATTTTAATGGAACTAAAATGCATCTAATATAATGAAGATGAAGGACATTGAGACCAAAAAGTACAGAGAGGATTTAGAGATAATAATAATAATAATAATGATGATGGAGTTTTTTGAACGAAAATTTTTTGGGAGATACACCTGCATACCAAGTCACCTAGAGCTCGATAACACGGAAAGAGTACCACCAGAGCTTAATCATTTTGATACCGTAGGTATCTGGGATGAGTCAATTTTCCCCTTAGAGGGAGTGTGAGCCGTGTGGCTAAATCTGGATGGAGTTTATTTGTAGAAAATAATTGTACATACAATAAACTCAGTTTCTCACAGAAGTTGTACGTACAATTTGTACGTAAGGGTTAAATTGTGATTATATTAAATAACACTAATTGATTTTAACATTTTCAAAAAAAAATCAAATATAGTCTTTTTCGCTCATCTGTCTCCAAATTTGGGCTCCTCTTCTCACTAATTCAGTTACTGTTAAATGTTGATCGGACCTACAAAAATCTCTTATAGAATTCAAGAAAGGATTGCGAAACATTTCCTATGGCACTCTTCTGGCGAGACTTCGTATTCTATGGGAATTATCATGACTTTTTAAATGTTCTTTATCCATTTTTACAATAATTTGCACAATTTAAACACTTTTAAGTGACATTTGAAATAAACCATTAAATAAATACTCAACGTGTACTTATATTATATTAGAGGAGATATTTACACGAGCCCTAGATAAGGCACAAGAAGGTATAAAACCCTACGAAAAAATTGCTAATAAAAAAATATGAAAAAAATATTTTTTCTATGGATGCTATACAATGTGCAACTTCTCTCACTACTTACATACATTCAAAATGTACAATTTCTCAGGCAGTGAGAAAAGTCGGCCATTGCAATGAGAAATATTTTTTCTCACGGGTTCACCGCCGGTTACATACATATGATCGCCATTTCCATGGTAACATGCACAATACAAACACAATTATTGTTGTCAAACAAAATCTGGTCAAACTTGTCAAAACTTATCAAAAATTACCTTTTAAGACTGTTTAACTGTGAATTATAATTTTAAATATATAAACTATATAAATATTAGGAATATTAAATACCTATGTGTATATATGTATTTTATTTCAATTTAGGCATATAATATACCTAAAAGCACCTAAATTATTTAATTTTGAAGTTTGAACTCTTGACAAAAACGCATCCATAGAAAAAGTACAGTGTCCAACACGAGAGAAAATGACAAATTTCTCTCTCGCTTGATTTGCGGCACGTGCGAAATATGTCTTTTTTCTCTCTTGTTCTACAATATACTATTTAAGAAACGCGTTTCTTTAGTTACGGTTGATTAAAATTAAACATATAAAAAATCAACAAAAAAGCAAAAAATAAAAAAAATTGAAAAAATCTAACACATTCGTCAAAGAAAAGCGTGGCGCGTCTTCATCGAATAAACGGTTTTACGAATGTGTTTTTCAATTTTTTTTATTTTTTGCTTTTTAGTTGATTTTTTTATAACATGTTTAATTTTAGTCACTCGTAACTAAAGAAAAGCGTTTCTTAAAAATATTTTATTCATATTTTTTTGTTTTTTAGTTTTTAGTCTTACACTTTTCAAACATTAAAATATATCGTCATGTTTATTAAAATATGTATAAAACATATGATGTACAAACATGAAAAGTAGTCGGAATCGTCAAAAAATTTGAAACTTTATTCTTTATTTATGAAGCATAACGTAAACAATTAACGTAAAAAGTAAAATTATTTATAGTTCCTATAATTAGCTACAAAGTTTCAAGATCCTTCATTGTAAAAAACAAGAGAATTTAAGCAATTTCCCTTAAAATCGTTTTTTAATTAAACAATTTTAATAAACAAAAAAAATTTTTTGACTCTTCGTGTATTGTTCCCACGAATGCATATGTCTGCAAATTTGTATCCATTTGCATTAAAGAAAAGGCAGTCAAATTAACGTCCAAAAATTTGACCCAAACGATTGAACTAAAGAAAAGCGTTTAATTAATTAATACGACAAAGCGAATTCTAATGTTAATTGTAGCACAAAACGTCTCTACCGGTGGTTTTTCTAAGACTACGACAAAAACACGAATTTTTTGAATTCGAGTTTTGGTTAAAGTTTTGTTTCGTATCGTATTGAAATTTGACATGAATAAACGCCAATTTATATATAAACAAATATATGAGCGTTCAAAATTTGAAATTTTATTGTTTATTTATGAAGCATAACGTAAACAATTAACGTAAAAAGTGAAATTGTGTTTATAGCATTAGCTACAATCCGTAAAAGTGTCAAGTTTCTACATTGTAAAAAACAAGAGAATTTAAGCATTTCCCATTAAAGTCTTTTTTTTATTTTAACAATCAATAAAAATAAAAAAAAATTATTCACTATTCGTGTATTTAATGAATAGAAAAAGACTGTTTGACTTGTACACACTTCTATATAAATCTAAACGGGAACTGGTGTATGTTTTCAAAAGACTGATAGCGTGTAAATAAATTTATTAAATCAGCTAAGTACTTTCAGCATATTAATGCCATCATCAGAGCTATCGTCTTTTAGGTGTAAAAACCTCAAAAGAAGAGAAAACTTCGAACAAACACATTCTATAGTTTAAAATAAACCCAGGGAAATAACCACTGGTTAGGGTAAAAACAGGCTGCTGACCTGTCGTTTTTGAATATTGTCAGTAACAGCTGTTGTTTGTAAGAATGGTAGCCATTTTATAAAAACACATTAAATGTGATTTTTTAAACATTTAAGGGTTTTTACCCTAACCAGTGGTTATATCCCTGGGTTTATTTTAAACTATAGAATGTGTTTGTTCGAAGTTTTCTCTTCTTTTGAGGTTTTTACACCTATAAGACGATAGCTCTGATGATGGCATTAATATGCTGAAAGTACTTAGCTGATTTAATAAATTTATTTACACACTATCAGTCTTTTGAAAACATACACCAGTTCCCGTTTAGATTTATTCGTGTATTGTTCCCGCGAATGCATATGTCTGCAAATTTTCATTCATTTGCATTGAAGAAAAGTCAGTCAAACTAACGTCTAAAGATTTGATGCAAACTATTGAAGTAAATAAAAGCGTTTAATAACATCCGATATACCGACGGTACGATATTAACTGCCGGATTTGAACAACAGCTACAAAATGTACTGAAAAAGGTAGTAGTCGAGGGTGAAAAATATAGTCTTGAAAGGAATGCAAAGAAAACAAAATCAACGGTAATTATGAAAAAGAATAGGTACTCCAAATATATTGGTAAATGAAAAACTAATTGAACAAGTTGAAAAGTTTAAACTGAAACAAGAGAACTATGCAATTTTATTATGATATAAAAAGTAAGCCAGCAGATAATTTGAAAGGAACAATGCAATGGAGAATGCATAGAAAGTAAAAAACAAGATGTCCTGAATGTAAAAACTCCGGTTTCATTTGTTCTGATTATTATTTTTTGCAACACGTAATTGTTATGGCTTTATTTTTATGCTAATATGCTATGATATTTTTGTTTATGTGGCTTTTATTCAATCTCTATGCCGTGGGACGTGTTTAGGGCATATGAGTTGTTCGAAGTAGAACAAATAAAGTATTTTTTGTACCATAATGAGTTGAAAATAAAAGAGGTAGAAGAAAAGGTCAAAAATGAAGAAGTAAGGAAGTCAGAAAAGAAGATTGGTTACAAAAGGTAACCAAATTCACTGTAGTTATATGAGACAGTTGAAGGGCAGCTTACAGAGAACGAGGGGTGATAACAATACAAGGAATGAAGAATAACAGAAGTCCTGAGAAAATGACATCTATCTATAATAAGCGAGATTCCTACAGCCTCTGCCGCTTCTCGAATTTCGACCGCCATCGTTTTCTGTCAACCATTCCTCTTCTTTGATGGCTCTATCTTTCATGATGTGCCGTACATTTTCTTCCCAGGCAACTGAAGGTCTTCCCCTTCTTCTTTTTTGGTGTGGTATGTAATTTAAAGCTTTATTTGGCCATCTATCTTCATTCATTCGTTTCACGTGACCATACCACACTAGTTGTCTAGTTTCAATTTTATCTACACTGGAATATACAGTATATGTCCTCCTTCTAATATCTTCATTCCTGATGTGATCTTTTTTAGATATACCACACGCTCTCCTTAGATATTCCATTTCTACTACTTCTATTCTTTTCCTATCTTTTTTTGTCATCTGCCAAACTTCTGCCCCATAAGTCATAATAGGCTCTACCAAGGTACGATAGATTGTCAATTTCGTTTCTTGTCTTATATCTTTAGACCACAGTAGAGAGCTAAGAATGTTTACCGCTTTTTTGCCCTGCTGCGTTCTCTTTTAGATGTCTATTTTGGTAGTGCCTTCTTTATATATTATACATCCGAGATATTTATATTCATTACATCTTTTCGTGGTTCTAATTTCTAACTCTGGATCTTCTTCATCATCCCCTATTTTAAGATACCTCTGTCTTTGACATATTCATATTGAGGCCCCATTTTTCAAATCTTTTCTTTAGTTTTCGAAACGTATAGTCCACGTCTTCCTCATCATTCGCTACGAATACCTGATCATCTGCAAAAAAACAAAGTTGTTAGACATTTACCACTGCCTATGTCTATTCCCATTCCGGATACTTGTTTCCTCCACTGCTCTAGCGATGATTGAATATATATTTTAAATAAAGTCGGAGACAGACAACATCCTTGTTCAAGCCCCTTTGATATAGGGAATGATTCAGATATAAAGTTTCCTTCTTTAACGACACTTCTTGCATTTTTGTATATATTTGCGACAGCATCCACATACTCTCTATTGAGACCTACCTTCGTCAATGTTTGAAACAGTTTTTTCAAAGGTACCGTATCGTATGCCTTCTCCAAATCTACAAACAATAGGTAGGTAGATAGATTCCTTGCCTTCCGTTTTTCTATTACCTGCTGCAGAACGAATATATTATCAGTACACGATCTTCCTGCACGAAACCCACTTTGTTCTTCCATGTCTTCGTATTCTGATTCTATTCTTTTTTTATTCTTCGACCGTACAACCTCCTTACTGAGCTCGTAACAGTTATTCCTCTATAATTAGAGCATATACGTTTATCCCCTTTCTTGAATACTGAGCTGATGTATCCAACATTCCAATTATCAGGGATATTTTGTCCTTTTAATAATTTATTAAATAGTTGAACCAACATCTCATGTAATATGTTTGGTCCGTACTTTACCAACTCAATTGGGATGTCTCCAGGTCCTGCTGCTTTACCGTCAGAAAATGACATACCTATGCAAATAAATGATCAAGTTTGGTGAGGATCAACTGCAGAGGAAGATATATCAACTAATAGTTCAAGTATGAGAAAATTAAATAAAGCCAACTGACTGGTATGAGGCCCACATAAGTCCACTGCATAAAAAAGGGTAAAAACTTACATAAGTGTAACAACTTATAGAGGTGGAATATTGGCAATAATATTAAGAAATAGACTAAATTGCTATACGGAAATAATCCTACAGGAATACCAGATGGGCTCTAGAAAGGACATATATCTACTATAGACCAACTACCTCCCCTTAAAGGAAATACAGACAACTTATGAAGAGAAAGTTCATCTGTATGTTTTGTTTGTGGATTTTACACAAGTTCATGATAGAGTCGATAGAGTAAAAAGGAATCTAGCAATGAAACATTTGAGAATACCAAAAAACGCTGGACGGAAGGGCCGCCCGAGAACTTTATCGTACCGATCTATTATCGTTATGGTATTAGATACTGGAATTCTATAAAAATAACAAAGTTACTCGTTATTTTGATATTTTAGAAACACCTACTGTACTTAAAAGTATTTTATGGTTCTACGCATCATTAATTCCTGCATTTGAGAAAATGTTCGATACCATATTTCGAGGACACACTATAGATGTGTAGATTATTGCATAAATCAATAGAATATTATAGTCATACTTTCATTTCAAATTAGTTCATTTTTCTTAGAAATTAATAGTTTACAATATTTGCATTTCATTCTATTTCGATTACGCCAGTCAATGCGCGAGATTAAGAACAAGATATTATCTCCAAATTCTATCCTACTGCATGGATTTTAATGAAATTTTGGGAGTGGCCCAATCTCCTAATTCAAAGTCTATCCTATATACTATGGCGCTTTTATCATGGGGGAAGTTCCCACCACTTCTCAGGGGAGAAATATTTTTATTTTCGAATTACATGGAGAAAAAGGAAGATTTTAAGAAAATTTAAAAATTCATTCTATAATTTGATCACATTTTTTACAAAAACCATTCATTTTAAACCCGTTCAACATTTTGAAAGTAGAAATAACACTATATATATATATATATATATATATATATATATATATATATATATATATATATATATATATATATATATATATATATATAAAAGGTATTGTAGAAGGAAAACAATGCATTTAAATTATGGTAGATGGGGAGTTAAATGTATATACTTTTCATTTTTCCTTAAAGTACATTAGTCATATATTTTTTTGCACCATATCTCGCTTAGTTTGTAAGTAACCGACATTTAACGGTGCTCGTTTTAAAGGCCTTTTCAAACACTACAAAAGGTGTTGGTAGCATTATACACCTAAAACCTACCGTTCCTCTGTTATTTCAAGTTGAATACACCAATTTGAGCATGCACCAAAAAACAAACTATTTTCACCTACCATATCTCTTTTTGTATTATAAATAGAACATTTACGAAGGAACGAATCTCTTTATTATTTATAATCTAAAAAATGTTTTATATAGTGTTTTTAGTTCGATGCATAGTTTTTAAGGTATTCACAAAAAATCCGTCCGAAAAGGTGTCATTTTTCAATGAAAATGGCCAATTGTCAACTACGCATAACTCAAAAAGTATTGAGTTCCAAAAAAAAAGTATAGACCAGTTTTTGCTTAGAAATAGGTTCTTTAGCCACTTTCGTGCTTATTTTGACCAACAAATTTTCCACCCCCTTGAAGAAGTGGGAACCGCCCCAAGATAAAAGCGCCATAGTATATAGGGTAGATTTTGTTTCTTGAGCTATTCCCTACTTACTGTGAAAATATAAAGTACATCAATGTAGTAGGATGGAATTCGGAGCCAAATACCCTCATTGACTGCCCTACAATAATGCTCTGCTATGAACGCGTGAAAGAGGACACACATAAGATTATAGCAAAATTTCTATTTACCGTAACTTTTCGAGTTTTTGAGCTACAGCAATGAATTTTATGTCATTGGAAAGGTAATTTTGCATTCTTTCAAAATATGTTAAAATATACAGGGCGTATCTAAAAAAATTAAGATTTTTTATTCATTTCCGGTTCAACCGGAAGCCATATTTTTGGTAAAATTTATTGTGATAATAGATAATAAAGTACCATATATGTTTGCAAAATTTCAAATTTTAGTTTCTATTAAGAAGGAAGTTACGGGCCCTCGAATATTTTTTTATAAAAAATTCATAACTCCCCTCCTATGGGGAGTTAAGATATATGACTAATGTCATTCAGTTTACTGATAGGATATCAAAGATATATCAAAAAATAAAAAAATTCCTTGGAGCCATTTTTGAGAAAATCTAGTTCAAATTTATGTCAAAATGTGACCCCTTAAATATAGGCAACCCGTAACTTTTTCTGAAAAACGATAACATCCTTCTTATAGCCCCATCTTTAGACTATATAACGACTTTTTCAAATTAAACTTATCTTCAACAGGTTTCTAGATAGATAGGGAAATGTGTCGGGTGGGCGGTCGGCCATTTTGGCCGCCATTTTGAAGTTGGAAATGTCAAATTCCGTATTTTTATTTACCTATCGATGAGCTTACTTTGAGTTGAATTTCATTCATTTCGGTCAAAATTTGCAAAAATGGGCCCAAAATAACCCCCCTATTTCGGCCCCCCTTTGAGAGGTTTTTTTTAAAAGCTTAGTTTCTCGACAAAATTCTCTTAAACTTACTCATACCGAATTTCATCAAAATCGGTCCAGTAGTTTTTGCTGGGCGGTGGCGACATACGTACGTACGTACATACTTCCGACATGTTTTTTTTATTTGCTTTTTAGACTCAGGGGGACTCAAAACGTCGAAAAAAAGTGAAATCTGAAAAAAATTTTTTTGCACGATCCTATAACTTTATCTATTATACTATACTACGTATTATATAGTACGATAAAGTAAAAATGGCGGAGATATTGAGCAAAACAGGTTCTCCTTTAAAATCAAGATGGCGGCTAATGTAACGGAGGAATTCATTCATGATTTTAAATTTAGGCTACTATTGACTCCCCTAAAGATCAGAAAAATAAAATTTTGGGCAGCTCGACATTCAAGGTTATATGCTATCCCGACTGATGTATTTTGGGAATGGAGGAAAATGTAAAAAACGGTATTTTAACGTTTTTTACACTATAAAATTTGGTCAAAAACTTGTTTTGAATCAAAATAACTTGTTATAATGCCATATAATGACATTTTTGAGTACTTTCTATTAAAATATTATGTTTTTCATTGATACTTTATGACAGAAAATGCAAATTTGTTTAAATAAACACCAAATCACTGTAAAATCGCATAAAATAAAAAAAGAAGAAGATTTTTTGACCTTAAATATCGTATTTTTACGTCCCTCAGAAGCTATATACCAATTTTCAGACAAATCGGAGATCCAAAATTTTTTGCCTGAGTGATTTGACATGGAATGTACCATAAACAATTTAAACTTGAAAAAAACTAAAAATGGCGATTTTCAAGGCTTAATAACTCTGTTAAAAGTTATTATTCTTTTTCTCATGATCATCTTTCAGTGCGTCACAGTTTTTCGATTTCTCTCTAACGCATTAAATTGTATGTGACAGAAAAAAAGGCACGTCTGGGAATACTTCGGTAATTATTCTAGTTCGGTGATTATTCTAGTTATCGATAGATGGCGCCATAATCAAAAAAGAATTATTTATTAAATAAAATAATATTATCAATATAATCTGTACAATTTATAAGACTATACAAATGAAAGAAAATACCATTTTATAAATGCAATAGACACAATTGATTTGGTTTTATTCCAAATTGAAAATAAAATTTGACAACTGTCAGATTTAACTAAAATGTCACGTTAGAATCATAGAGGTATATATTAACATAGAGGGAACCAGTGTGCGTCTTATAAGAGTGTTGCCATCGTATACGCTAAAAGCTGATTGGCTCCGCCATCTTTTGCTCAGATTTCCGGATTAATTTGGAAGGGGTAAACAGATGATCAGTTGTTTATTTTTCGTTTACTCTGGTTTAACCTCACTTAACTAGATAGATCGAGAAATATTAAATTACTATTACTATTATTCAGGTTGAAAAATGCCTTCTTCTAAGGTAAAAGGTTGCGAAGTCGATTGGGGAAAAATAATGTGAAAATGAATTCTTTCCCAAAAGAATCTGAACGACGGAAAGTGTGGATTAAAAATATAGGGTTAAAACAAGATCCAAACAAATATGCTGTTGTTTGTGAAGTAAGTTCTTCAAGTAAAATTAATTGTAATATTTATATCATTAAAAAATATTGTATTCAATATTTGAAGGTTTAGGAACACTACTTCTGAAATGTGGAAAAAAGTTAGACAAGATGGCAGCAGAAAATTAAAATGCAATGCTGTACCAACAATATTTAGAGAAGAAAGCGAAAGTATTTAATTATTTATATTGGTTTTTTGTTTATTCACCAATTTAACACCTATAGATATTTGTATAACAAGAGAGCGAAGTGCACCTTTTCCTCCCAAGAATAAAGCTTACTAGTTTACTACAGTAATCATTCAAGGGAGGAAAAGGCACTTCTCCCATGTTATACATTTTTCCACCTCCCTCAAATAAGTCATTTTTCCATTTTTAAAATATTTATATAACTGTTGATTGAATACATGAATCATAATTGAATACAGGAATTTGTGTATTCAATCAACAATAGAACTAACAAAATTTATTAGAGAACTAAAACTAACAAGTAGGTACAGTATAACTATCAAATTATTAATGAAATATTTTTAAATCAAAATAACAATTTACTGTTTTTACCATTTTGCAACATCTATAAATAAAATTTAAAATGTATGGATACTTACCTAATAGAAAATAGAGTAATAGTATAGGGTGTCAATAAGTTATTTCATCTATGCTATGACATAGTATGACGTCAACATCACTTTTACTTTTACTCCCTAGGGATTAAAAGTACTTTGTTTCCCTAGGGAGAAAAAATATGACTGCTCCCTACAATGAGGCCAGGAAATGTATACTTTGGATAGAGGTAGGTGGGAAAATCTATTTTATTCAGTTATTGTGATTTGTTTCTTAGACAATCGGTTTGTTCTAGCACGAGTTTCAAACGGTCTGAAACCATTAGCGAATAGTGGACCAGCGCGAGTAGAGGGGATAGCACTCGTAACTGTATTATGTTCTCTCACTGACCAACTGTTTGCTGACTAGTTCGACTGTTTGCTAGAACAAACCTATTATTCAAACAAAATGTCCTCTACGTCAGACTGATCAGAATTTTAAAAATGTGTCATATCAATCAAATCAAAAAATTTAAAAAATTGTTCCTGTAACCATTTTTAGTGGAAATAATAACAGTACTTATATTGGATCAGAGAGCCACCCAATTCATTGTTAAAGTATGATAAACTAAAAGTTAAACAATTAGGCATGCACTTCATATTATATTTAATGAAATATAACCCACTGGTACTCATACAAACTTGACGGCAAGCAAATTCAACAAATTTTTCCTCATTTATTAGTTTTTCACTACCGTTAAGTTTGGAAACAAGCGCTGTTGCCAAATAAAAACATATACAGTCGGAAAAATGAAAGAATACCATTTTTTTCATAAATAATAAATGAGAGAGATAGATTATTAATAATCTGATAATCTGAATAATATGTGATTGATGTGATCGTTCATGGGTATTCTTTCATTTTTTCGACGGTATGTATTTACCACAGCAACTACAGGTGACACTGTTTCTCTTTGTCTTTAAGAGTGTGAAACAAAGATAACTACAGTGGGAAAAATAAAGAATACCCATGAACGATCACATCGATCACTTATTTTGTGTTTACTATCTTTTTCTATAACAAACGTTTATTATTTATAGAAAAAGACAACAAACATAAATTAAGTGATTGATGTGATCGTTCATGGGTATTCTTTCATTTTTCCAACTGTATCTGTAATATACGCTGAGCTCGTAGGTAGAGGGGATAATTAAAAAATCGCGAGAGCCAGTAGTGACAAGTCTGTAAACCTTTACTGGAAATTTGACATAAATGTCAAAGTGAATAATTTAAAATTGAAATTAAAAACATTAATTAGAAAAAATATTAGTTGGTCAAAGCTGTGGTATATATTTTTATCTTAAGTATACTTACGGTTTAAATACTGAATTGTTTTTTTAATATTTTGTAATTTCTAATTATAATTAGATATAAATCATCTAAGCGCCATCTACACGATAATTGTGAATGTATCTGAAGTACAAAATTAATATTTCATTAAGAGAACGTTAAAACAGTTAGCAACATTTTTAAAAAATCGATTACAATTTAATTACTTTTTTGCGTTGTAAATATTAAGCGATAAAATTAAATAATAAATTTAAAAATTACTGGTGAAAGTTGAATTAGTAATCCGCTAGGAGCGACACCAGCGAAGCTCAGAGCGTATAAGTGGGTGCGTTTGGACGACCATAGCGGCTGACTGTCAGCAGAAATCGGCTGAGTGGTTGTATCCAGCTGTGATAGGGAAAGCTTAGTAAATCTCTCAGCGGCTGACTTCCAGCGGTGACGTCTGACAGCTACTGCTGGCTCAGCTGTCCAGCCGCTGTGGTCATCCGAACGCACCCAGTGTCAGTCATGTTTTCCTATAGTATAGAAGGCTTAGATAGAAGGTTATGTAAGATTTTTGTTTGTTTATTTTTTCTTCTTCTTTTGTGGCCTTTGGAAGCTGTGCCCATTTAGCCAGCAACATTTCTTAAAATTAATGCCTAACTAAACCTAAATGCTAAACCTACCATACAAGAAAACCATTACGAACCTAAACGACCAATCAAGGATACGGAAGGGAAAGTAAAGTTATTTAAAAAATAAACCGTTGTTAAAATATAAACTAAATAAATAAAATATAAATTGAAAACAATAATTTGACATTATAAATGTAACCTCCAATATTATGACAGACGTCAGTTACCATGACATCATATATTATACTCGTCACTAATTCTAGCCAATGAAATGCTTGCTGTAATAGGAATGGCATATCAAAAAAATCTGACTATTCTCTATATATTTTTTCAAATTTAGAATATGGCAACAAGGGGAAAGTTATGTGCATTCCTCATTGTTTGACTTTTCCTATATCTTTAGTATCAGGTCATCGTACAATACAAATACTTCCTGCAATGATTGGAAGTAATGCAGAACAGGAATTGAATTTGGAATCGCCGAGAAAAAGGATTGGTGTACAAAATAAGAAAGTATATAAAGGACAACAAACATCTTCCATAAGCGATCAAAATTGTATAACTGAAATTCAGGAAATAGATTCTGCTCCACCTTTAGGTATAAAAAATATTTTGACATTTTTTTTATTTAATACACAATTTAATTTACCATCTGATCATGAAGCTATAAGTAAATGGTGTGAATGTTGAACACATGAGGGAGAAGCTGCCATGTGGCAACTCTCCTGTATAATATATTTTATATTAGTTCACATAAATAGTTAATTTATTAAGTCTGTTGGCCATGGTTTCTTCAGTCACCTTTCAAATCCAGGAGGGGTATTTAGCAGTCTTGATTCGTTACTTGGATGATCCGTTGTCCATCAAGGAAGTTTCTTGTGATTATTCTAATTTCTTCCTCTACCAAGGATGTGGCAGAGTTATCTTGTATAGGGTTTTGTTCAAGTGTAAACACTTTTTTGCGCCAGTCCAGAGCTGTCTGCCAGCGCTGTCTTGAATAGAAAGGTGGTCTATTTTTCATGCCACTGGCATTCCAGTGAGACTGGCACCAGTTTCTGGATACATGTAAACGTTACTTTATTTTATGTAAATATTATTTTCATTCTAGAATCAAAGGGAGATTTTTAACAGGTAAATGACGCTATAATTCTTTTTGTTCTAGAAAAACTGTAAATAGTATTTAAGGCAACGATTGTGAATGACTGAGAAGTCTAATAAAGCCACGACGAGATACTGTATTAGAGCGTACGATTTGGAGGTATTTTTGATTAGATACATTTTGTAAAGTACAATATAAATTAGATTTGATAATGTGTAGTATTTCCTAATAAATTAAATACTATTAAGTGTTTATTGTTCTTGTAAGTTAGTGTGGTAAATAAATAATATGAAGTAAGTCTGTGTATTTAAATTAATATAAGTGTTCTTATTTAAAAATAAATAAAGTCAATTCAAAATAAATATTAATGCCTAAAAATCAAATTAGTAAAGTCGCTCACATGTCACTAGCAAAGAAACTTGTCAGCTTTTTGTTTCCGGTTGATTTGGACAGGTTAAGAATTTAAAGTGATAACACTACATGTTAAATCAATCATTTTAAATTGTTTACAGTTTTACTTACAGTAGGAGAGATGTAACATACTTTTGTTTACCAGTATGCAAAAATTAAAAAATCTTTCATTTGATTCACCACTCAAGAACTAACAAATTGTGAAGAGCACAAATATGCCTGTACTTCGTTATCTGTCCAGGGCCGATATCAATTGATTGTCACAATATTGTATAGGTATAGAATAATTCATTTTATTACAATTAACAGTTTTTAGGTTTCCATACTTCTAAAGGAAAAACGGACCCTTATAGGCTCGCTATATACTTTACTATGGCCAAAAAGCGGTAGTGAGAAAAGAAGACATAACATCAGAAGAAACAGAAATGAAAAAAAAAGGTGTTCGACAAGGGTGTATACTTTCACCAATATTATTTAATATATAGGTACTCGGAAGACATATTAAGTAAGACAATGGATGAAATAAACATAGGCATTAGAATTAATGGCATGATCATAAATAACCTGAGATACGCTGATGATACAGTTCTTTTAGCCGAATCACATGAAAACCTACAGATACTGCTTACTTAATAAAGTGACCGCAGTAAGTGGAGAATATGGACTATCGCTTAACATAAGCTTTATTCCAGCAATGCTAAACCTACAAAAATTTTATCTGTCTCTTCCACATTAACCAAGAAGAGGTGTTGAAATTTCTGATACATTTCCAGTGGATACATTACCAGCTATTCGTGATGAATAATGAGTAATACAGACTTAAAAATTCATACAGACCTAGCAGTCATTACTTAGCTTTTGATTAAAATTGACAAATCTAAACGCACAAGTGGTCTATTACTTTTCTGTCCAAAAAACGTTTATATGTTTTTTGTCATTTTGAATTAAACACCTATAAGTTCGTTTATGCTTTATGTTTCTAGCTTGATTCTATTTTTGAAGTTATTAGGTGCGATTGGGAAAAATGTTGTGAGTTTTTTATAAAACTAACAGTATGCACTATTGTGCACACAGACAATATAAAGTTAGTTGCTAAATCTTTCAAGTTACGTATCAGTGGAAATAAAGTGTGAACAAAATATATTGGTGTTTTTAGTAAATATATGTTTTATAATTTTTTAATTTGTGCTATTCTTTTAATGAAATTTTTTGGAAAGTAGTAAGTATTAAAATTTAATTTAATATTTAAATAAATTACAAATAAACTGTTTGTTTTGAATCTATTTATTTCCTTGAAATAGTTGAAATCATATATACAGTAGACGCTCTCTTAACCGACCATGACGGGAGCTGCCCATAGGTCGGATAATCAAAAAGTTGGTTAAACCGAAAATCTTTAAAACCACCCTCAGAAAGACATTACATATGTAACTCTATTAAAAATATATATATTTTATGATCTATAAACAAAAAAGTAGTATGTACATATAGTCCGTCCGCTATAACTTTTCCCATGGGTCACGATTCATTTTCAAACAAATTAAGTCAAAATATAAAGTGAAACGAATGTCGATGTGTATATACATATGTAATTAACAATATCACTCACAAGACAAATTATGAAACTTGTATGACCTCTAATCTAAAAATAGTATCATCCAAAAAGGTGTAGGGTCGGTCGGTTAAGAGGGCGTCTACTGTAAGTATAACTTACATACATAAAAGTACACACACTATTTTTTAATCCATGTTTAAACACTGGTTATGTCACTAGTATTAAAAGAGGCACCTAAACACATTTTGCAAATTATCACAAAAACTAATCTTGTAAGTAACAGACCAGTTTAGCTCCAGCATCCTCATCTGATCTTCCCCCTTTTCTAGCAACAGTTTATGCCTGGGAGAATCCACCTGCAGAATAACTGATAAATGCTTATACTTTTCATTAACAATAACCATACTAACTCCTTCCACGCTATGTGTTCTGCTTTACTATTTTGACCAGCTTCTTATCTTATTCCCAGTATCTTCCACACATCCGAACCTAAATGACTTAAACTCATACTCTCACCTTTTCTATAGAATTATCACAATACCGTTTTAGCTTTTTAAGAAGCAAATGATATTTTTACACAATCAGTGTGAAACCAATTATTGCAAGCCCCACTGCAGCCCATCCATAATGAGACCAGAATTTTGTTTACAATGATTTGGTTCAGATTCATTTAGTTTCTGTTCTGTTATGAATTAACGTCTTTTTTCTCCGAATCAATATTGCACTATCTATAGGCACTTCAGACTTTCTCAAAACAAGCAGTTCTAATAAAAGAACAACATTAATTTAATCAAAATATAATTTTGCATTTTTTCATTTTTTGCAATGTTTCTATATAACCTCAATCTTCTTTTTACAACTGACAGTTATGTAAAATTTATATTTTTGTGTGCGACTAGGGCAACCAGTGATCACTGAGGGCGGCCATATTTTGCTCTGGTTTCCGGGCTTGGCTACACTCTCCCTGGACGCACTCTGGAGGGAACCTACCTTCCGTGCTTCCTGACGACAAGATCTCAGGGGACTGGTTTGCTGCATCTCCTTCTAACACATTGTATCGAGAATCTATAATGACATTCAGTGTGAATATAGGCACGGAAGAGGAGGACAACTGTAGCAGCTTTACTATGCGTAAGAGTGAAACAGCACTAATCCAAATAAAATGATGGTGTCGTCACTTCGCTCTGAATGACACTCTCTCTATGCTAATATTTAACTCTATGGTTAGAATAAATGTCATAAATATGTATTATCACGGACTTACCTTTTTTTCTATAATTTGTGACGCACTGAAAAATGTTCATGAAAAGGAGAATACTATGAAAATCAGAAAGTGACTAAATCAAAGTTTAAAGCACCCCCTATAAGATGCTGGAGAAATTTTTGTCATTATTTAATTAGTAAGCTGTTATTTTTAATCATTAACAATAAGCCGTAAGATCGCATTGACGCAACTGTAAATGTGAGTGCGAGTAAGATACACTACCGGAATGGCATCTCTCTTGCACTCACTATAGACGGGCACCTGATACGTGCAGGCGCTCATTATTATTACTTAAAAATAACAGCTTAGTAATAAAATAATGACAAAAATTTCTCCAGGATCTTGTAGGGGGTGCTTTAAACTTTGATTTAGTCACTTTCTGATTTTCATAGTAATAACTTTTAATAGAGTTATTAAGCCTTGAAAATCGCCATTTTTCGTTTTTTTCAATTTTAAATTGTTTATATCTCGAAAACGATCAACTTTAGAGAAAAATTATAAGAGATCTTTTTTATCCAGAATGGTCCAAAAAATCTAAACAAAATTTGTCCGGGCCAAAAATATTGATTTTTGCAATTTGATTAAAAAATTTTTTTTTTTTTAATTTGGACCACTTTTCCCTTGGGCGACTTCTTGAACCTTATTCTGGGATGTCTCACGAACGTGATTATGCAAAAAATGTCATGGGAATATTTTCTCCGACGAACCCGCCGTTTTCGGCTTGTCTAATAAGCCACAAATTTACTAAAAAAATGTTTTTATTAACGTTTCGACGGTTAAATCGGATCCTATTTGGACGTTAATAAAATCATTTTTTTAGTAAAATTGTGGCTTATTTCCCATTAAAAATAGTTAGTTACAAAAATGCCACAAGAAAATAGCTTCAAAACAACATTGTTTAACATATTTTAAAAATTTAAGTATTTCTTACCTTATATACCTAGAATAATATCACCTAAAAGTAACACTAGAACAAAATCAAATCAAAACTAAAAATATGAAATCAATTAAAATTAACACACAAATTATATTATTAATCTATCAAAAATATAGAATTACAATTAATAATTAGGGTACGCTTAAAACTGATTTAGCAACAACTTGTCAAAGCGAAAAGAGGCGTAATTCTGACGTCACTCCATAGCTCACTTACACGGCGGCGAACGGCACACTCCTAATTTGAGGCTTAGAAATCGAAAAAGCGACCATGGGAGGTGAATGGCAAATTTTTATAATTCTTTATATTTTCGAGGTAGCTGAATCCGAATATGAAGTTTATTTTTATCTAGAATTGGTGGAACATGTTCAAAAATCAAATTTCATGTAAAAATTCAAAAAATCAATTTTGATGATTTTTCAACTTTACCTCACTGTATCTTTGGTCGCTGTAAATATTTCCTTTTGAAAATTTTACTGTGTCATTTTTTAAGTATTTAGATACCAACGAGCTTTGTCTAAAGTGTTTAAACGAATTCAAAAAGGAGTTATTAATTTTTAAACATTTTGTCGTCAGATTTCGTTAGTTTCATGTTTAATTAAAAAAGTTGAGCGACGAAGTTTTTAGCTTATAATTTTAACCAATACAGTATTAAAATATAAGTGATGAAGAAGTTTTCTGAAAAATTTCCAGTCAAAATATGTAATAGGAAAAAAGTTATATGACTTTAAAAATCGCACACCTAGTGTTAGGCAAGCGGCAGCAACCCCTAAAATGATGTTATACCGACCACGAAAATCAACTTTAAGGTGAATGACAAATTTTGATGATTCTTTATGTTTTCGAGGTCGCTGAATCTAAATATGATATTTATTTCTATTTAAAATTGGTGGAACATGCTCAAAAATCAAATTTTATGCAAAAATGCAAAGAATCAATTAAGATGGTTTTTCAATTTTAACTAGATTTATCTTTGATTGCTTTCGAAAATGTTACTGTATTATCTTTGAAGTAATTAGACAACAATGAGATTTGTACAATATGTTTAAACTATCCCTTTTAAGCGCCATATTGGCTAACCTTACAACGATGCGATCGACACAAACGCCAGAGGTACGTTTGGCATATTCACCAATGTTATATCTTGATTGGACATAAGCGCCATTTTCTAGTTTTTAATTTATTTCAGACAGTATTTTCAGCCACATTAATGTTCATAAAATATTAAAATTTTAAAAAAAAATCACCAATTTTTTTGAGTCACTGTGCAGATAAGCAGAATTGGTAAAAATAAAAATAATCAGTTTTTTGGCTTTCTTGAAAAATCAATTTATTGTCGTTTATGCCGTTTTGGCTTGACAGCGTCGATCTAACGGTGCTTGTTTTAAAGGCCTTTTCAAACACTACAAAAGGCGTTGATAGCATTACACACCTAAAACCTACCGTTCCTCTGTTATTTCAACTTGAATACACCAATTTGAGCATGCACCAAAAAAGCAAACTCTTTTTCACCTACCATATATCTTTTTGTATTATTAACAGAACATTTACGAAGGAACGAATCTCTTTATTATTTATAATCTAAAAAAATGTTTTATACAGTGTTTTTAGTTCGATGTATAGTTTTTAAGGTATTCACAAAAAACCGTCCGAAAAGGTGTAATTTTTCAATGAAAATGGCCAATTTTCAACTACGCATAACTCAAAAAGTATCGAGTTCTCAAAAAAAAAGTATAGACCAGTTTTTGCTTAGAAATAGGTTTTCTAGCCACTTTCGTTATTTTGACCAACAAATTTTTCACCCCCTTGAAGGGGTGGGAACCGCCCCAAGATAAAAAGCGCCATAGTATATAGGGTAGATTTTGTTTCTTGAGCAATTCCCTACCTTCTGTGAAAATATCAAGTACATCGATGTAGTAGGATGGAATTCGGAGCCAAGTACCCTCATTCACTGCCTTATAATAATGCTCTGCTATCATCGCGTGAGAGAGAACACACACAAGATTATAGCAAAATTTCTATTTACTGTAACTTTTCGAGTTTTTGAGCTACAGAAACGAGTTTTATGTCATTGGAAAGGTAATTTTGGATTCTTTCAAAATATGTAAAAATATACAGGGCGTATCTAAAAAAATTAAGATTTTTTTTTCATTTCCGTTTCAACCGGAAGCCATATTTTGGGTAAAATTTATTGTTATAATAGATAATAAAGTATCATGTATATCTGCAAAATTTCAGATTTTAGTTTCTATTACAAAGGAAGTTACGGGCAGCCGAATATTTTTTTATAAAAAATTCATAACTCCCCTCTTATGGGGAATTAAGAAATCTGGCTGATGTCATTCCATTTAACTAGAGGATATCAAAACTACATCAAAAAATAAACAAATTCCTTGGAGCCATTTTTGAGAAAATCTAGTTCAAAATTATGTCAAATTTTGACCCCTTAAATATAGGCAACCCATAACTTTTTCTGAAAAATAATAATCTTCCTCTTAGAGCCTCATCTTTAGGCTATATAACGACTTTTTCAAATTAAACTTATCTTAAACAAGTTTTTAGATAGGTAGAGAAATATGTCGGGTGGGCAGTCGGCCATTTTGGCCGCCATTTTGAATTTGGAAATGTCAAATTTCGTATTTAGATTAACCTATGAATGAGCTAACTTTGAGTTAAATTTCATTCGTTTCGGTCAAAATTTGCAAAAATGGACCCTAAATAACCCCCCTATTTCGGCCCCCCTTTGAGAGATTTTTTTTAAAAGCTTAGTTTCTCGACAAAATTCTCTTAAACTTACTCATACCGAATTTCATTGAAATCGGTCCGGTAGTTTTTGCTGGGCGGTGGCGACATATGTACGTACATACGTACGTACGTACATACGTACGTACATACTTCCGACATGTTTTTTTTATTTGCTTTTTAGACTCAGGGGGACTCAAAACGTAAAAAAAAAGTGAAATCTGAAAAAAAATTTTTTGCACGATCCTATAACTTTATCTATTATACTATACTACGTATATAGTACGATAAAGTAAAAATTGATCAGACTAGTCACAATGAAACTAACTAACTCTACCTGTGAAATTGCTTGATACGATCATATTTTTTCAGATTAATTTGTGGTTACAAAATGCTTGTGACAGGGAGATCCTTTATCCACTACGTTATTCATATTAGTGTTAGACACTGTAATTAGAAAATGCAGCATAAAGATTGAAAAAGCAATAATGGAAACTGGGTAGGAGTGCATGGCATTTAGTGATGATCTAACAATCTTAGCAAGAACCGCGAAAGAATGGTGAAGAAAATGATCGAAGAAGCAGAGAAATTCAGATTGGATCCTTCTTCTTATTGTGCCACTTCTATCGGAGATTGGAAATCATCAAGCCTATCCTGACCTTGTTTACAGCTGACCTAAAAAGTTCATTATTGGTGCAGCCAAACCACTCTCTAAAATTCCGCAACCATGGCATTCTTCTACGGCCTGCATTGCGTTTCCCTTGTATTTTTCCTTGAATTATATTTTGAAGTATTGCGTATTTATGTCCTCTCATCAGGTGATCCAGATATTCGAGTTTTCTTCGTTTTATCGTTGACAAAATTTCTGGATCTTTTCCTATCCTCCGTAATACTTCAAGGTTTGTGACTCTTTCAACCCAACTTATCTTCAGCATTCGACTGTAGCATCACATCTCGAAACTTCTAATATTTTTTATGTTGTTTTGTTTGAGAGTCCAGGCCTCTACACCGTATAAAAGCGTGTTAAATACGTAGCCTCTTAGCATTCTTAATCGTAGAGGGATGCTTCTATCTCTGTTGCAGAAGAATATTCTCATCTTTATGAAGATGGCCCTGGCAATTTCGAGACGTCTTTTTATTTCATTGTTTTGGTCTCCAGTTTAGTTTATTAAAGTTCCCAAGTATTTGTAACTTGATACTTTTTCAATTTAAATGCCGTTTATACTAATATGTGCTGGTTGTGTGATGTTTTTACTGAAGACCATGTACTTGGTTTTTTGATATTGATGTTTATGCCATAAGTGTTGCAAGCAATATTTATGTTTGTAAGTAATTATTGTAATTTTTCTACTATTCTTGCAACTAGTAGTGTCGTCCGCGTATCGAATTTTATTTACAACCTCTCCATTGATTACGATTCCTTCGTTTGCTTGCAAAAGGGCTTCCTGGCAGATCCTTTCACTGTATACATTAAATAGCAGTGGTGACAAAATGCATCCCTGTCGTACTCATTTGCGTATTTCTATTGCTTGTGAAGTCTCATTTTCTATTTTGATGTTAGCTTTCTGATTCCAATATAAGTTGAGAATTATTCTCGGATCTTTATTATCTACTTATGTCTTTCCTTTCAAGAATGTCTCTTAGCTTATCGTGGCGTACTCCGTCAAACGCTTTTTCAAAATCGATAAAACATGCATGTAATTCTTGATTAACGTCTAGGCATATTTGTGTAAGAACATTCAAACCGAAGAGAGCTTCTCGAGTACCTAGTCCTTTTCTGTATTACTAATTACCTTTGTGTATTACTAATATCCGACTCCAACTTTTGATACACTCGGTTGTGGATGATTTTTAGAAATATCTTTAGTAGATAAATAAATAAATAAATAATAGCTTTATTACCCAACAGTTTCCCATTTCTAGGGTAAAAATTTGAACAATTTTTAGTTAGCATACAATCAGAATTTAATTAAACAAGTAACTATGTAAATGAGAAATAAAAAAAATAAATAAAAAAATTAACAATTTAAGGTACTCCATAAACCAATGCGGTATCAACTAGATGATTAATTGAGTATGAAAAAATATCACAATGGCTGCATATTTTGTTATAGTTATCGCACATAACATAAATCGGTGACTTTAGTAACATGTTTGTTCTCGCGCGTGGACAAGTAAACACGATAGTTGACCTGGAAGATATTCGTGGCACATTAAATCTAATTTGGTCTAATATATCGCTGCAGTCAATACAGTTGTGTAATAACTTAAATAAAAATGAAACCGAAAATATAACTCTCCTTAGCTCTAAACTTACAATATCAAACCTATTACATAACAAATCGTAATCATAACCATGAGCAGGATATACTCCATCAACCTTAAATGCTAAATATTTTAAAAGTTTTCGTTGTACCTTTTCGATCTGTTGCAAATAACATCTATAAATAGGATACCAAATTAAGCTACAATATTCTAGTTTTGTTCGCACTAACGATAGATACAGCAGTTTAATCGGTCTTATATCGCTAAATTTTTGTACAGTTTCTGATGATAAAACCGTACATTTTCATAGCATCAGATACTTTCTGCTCAATATGGTCATTAAAGGTTAATTTTGAATCAAATATAACCCCTAAGTCTTTAATGCTATTACATTTTTCCAGTTCTGACCCCTGAATTACATAATTAAAATCAACCTTATTTTCCTTCCTAGAATATCTTATTATTTTACATTTATTGACATTAAGAAAAAGTTTGTTTTTTATACACCAAATATCTATATATTTTAGATCGTTCTGCAAATCTATACAGTTAGCAATTGTTTTAATTTCACAGTATATTTTAAGATCATCCGCAAAACATAATTTTCTGTTATTGATATCTAAAAATAAATCGTTGATATATAATAGGAACAACAATGGACCCTTGTTTGATACCTGTGGAACGCCGGATGTAGTAAAGATTAATTCTAATGTGAAACCATTATATGATACAAATTGGCTCCTACCTATTAAATAGCTTTCAAGTAACTTTACAATGTTTCTAGAAAATCCTAAATTTGATAATTTAAAGAGAAGATATCTGTGATCAACCTTGTCAAACGCCTTAGAAAAATCAGTATATATTACATCTACGTGACCTTGTAAATTCAAAACATCTGAAATATATTGAGTTATTACAGCTAAGTTAGTAGAGCGTTTATCTATAAAGCCATGTTGATAAGGTGATATCCATCCCCTAACAGAAGGATATATACGATTATATACAGTTACTTCGAAAACCTTTGAAAAATTGCATAACAAAGATACCGGTCTGTAATTGGATACATCAGATTTCGTTCCGTTTTTGAATACAGGGCAAACTTTTGCATTTTTCCACAGTTCGGGATAAGTTCCCGTTTTTATTGATAAGTTAAACATTTTTTGAAGTGGCTTTACAAATACCCGAGAATAATCTTTGATTAAAAATGCTGGAATATTATCCGGTCCGGACGTCATTTTATTTTTAATTTTTTTAAATGCTACCAAAATTTCGTTTTCTTGAAATTCGCTAAAATTAATAGTGGGTAAATAGATATCTCTACATTCTTGGTTATCAAATGCATTGTTTCCGACAGGTATAAAAACTTTTTCAAAAAACATCTTAAAAGCATGGATTATATCGTGAGGATTATTAAACGTATCGCCGTTGTAACACATTTCACCTGGGATTCTAGAAGTTTTATTCTTTGCATGAACATATGCCCAGAAATTATTAGATTCGTTAGAAATACTAGTCTGAATTTTTTCAAGATAAGGGCTATATTCAGTTTTAATCATTTGTTTTATTATTTTTCGCAACCTTTTACATTCATGCATATAAAGTATATTCCCTGTTTTCTTATAATTTTTGATATTTTTTGATTTCAACTTTATCATTCTAATTATGTCCGCATTGTACCGTGTAGAATATTGACGTATATAATTTCTGTATATTGGTACACAGATATCAAATAATTCATATATCTTAGCATAAAATAATTCTAGGACTGTATTTACATCATCAGACATGTCTAAAAAACTCCAGTCGCAATTAAGAAATTCTGGGTACAATAGAGGAAAATTTGCTTTTTTAAAATTATATCTTTTAGTTTTAGAATGAGGCACAAAGCTGGTTTCCTTTTTCTGAAAATCATTAATATTTATCATTAATGCTGGATGATGTAAATCTTCTTGAACAAGTGGTGCATTATCACGACTTACATGACACAGATCTGATGATATAACAAAGTCTAACAATCGATTTAAATTGAGGAGCAGACTTTCTATATGCATTTTGTCCATTTTTTCAAATTTTCAACTAAAGATGGCATCGCAAACTATATGTATAGAGCCACCATTTTGTGTCACAAAAGAGGTTCTAAATGCATTCCGTTGTCTGAAAATTAAATAAACAAAATACTTTGGACTTTCTATGTGCTGTATGTCCATTGACGGTAGACAAACTAACCGAAGTTTGTCCGTGCGCTATGGACTAACTGCGATTTGTTTGTCACTGGCAGTCATTGTCGTGGTATACTTGGTGTCTGTACTGTTAAGTTTATTTTATGTGCATTTGTTTTTCCAATTTTTAACAAAACAATATAAAATAATGGATGTAGTTGTGACAGGGGATCATGTAGTTGGTGATACGGACCGTGGTAGCAGAAAAAGAAAAAGACATCTAACTGGTAGAAATAAACTGATAAAAAGAAAAATGGAATCTAGCAGTGGTATTGTTAAGAAGCGTGGAGGGGACAAACGGTCTTTCAAGAATGTTGAAAAATTTGAAGCTGTTAAAAAATTTAAAGCCAGTTTGTAAGGACATGAAAGTCATTACAGGCGTGTGAAAAATCTCGGCGCATTTATTTATCATCTGAAAATAATATTATTATTTTATGGAATCTGTACAGTCAGAGTACTGCTGAGAATTTGAAGTAAAATTACAAGTATTTTAGTTGGATCTTTAATACTCATTTTAATATTGCATTTGGAAGCCCTGCTACTGACCTATGTGGCTTTTGTGTCAGGACCCAAACTTCTGTTAGCTTTTGCAAAGACAAAACTGAAAGAGAGAAACTAAGAACTTATCTACGTGTACCTACATAAAGTAAGGGCCAAACAATTTTTTAAACTAATGAATGAAAAACCGGAACACACTGTTTCCTACTGTTTTGACCTTCAGCAGGTTCAAGTCTTACCGAAAGTGCCTATTCAAGATGCATTTTACGCCCAGCAGTTTTTTTTATTGTTTTTGTGTAACGGACGTGGATATTAAAAAGCCAATTTTCTACACCTAGATGGAACATCAAGCAAAAAGGGGATCTGCAGAAACAAGTCCTGATTTACGTAATTTTCTTAATAAATCTGAATGTGCATCAGATATAAAACAGTTAATAAGACTATTAGCAGATGTTTGTGCCAAAGAATACAGCACCCAACCCAGCTGGGTGCTGTATTCTTTGGTTGTGCGCTTCAGAATAAAAATTCACACATGATGCATATGCTCATGTTATGGCTGTACAGAGATGCCCCACAAAATATTAAATCTGCGATATTCATATTTGTCAGCGGACCGTGTTTTCGGAAAAATTGAAAAAGTTACACGATCCTACAGTCTACAGTACAATAACAACCCCTACACAATATTATGACATTTACTCCAAGAACGGAGAAGTTAAACAACTTGGTAGAGACTGGACAGTTTATGATATAAATAGTGCGTTAACCACTTTAAAAAAATTGACGGAATCTTTGAATTTTTTTGGTTTTAGGACCTACTTTTCACGACCCTTTAATAGGTCCCCAAAGCGCTCGAGTGACTGCACATTTAGCATACCTCGCTCCCATACTGTTCTAAATTTTATTTCAGGATAAATACGGTTTAAATATTTTAGTTCAGAGGTAAATATGTTACCTTTAATTAAGATATATTTAAAAAGTAGCAATGCTCTAAGGACTTTGGTCTGACAAGAAATAGCGTAGGTTCTCGAAAGTTGGATTTAATAATCTCTCCAACGAGTTTTCTGTCGTAAATAACTTTTTCTAAGAATATAAAATTTTTCTCATATATTCTCCAGCTACTTTAAATGTCACATTCCTTTGGAAACCTTTACCGATACGTACTCAAGGACGTTAAACGACTTGTTGGCTCAAATTTATTGTTTGCATTCCCCTCGAAAACGTTATACTTTTAAGAAACCTAAACTTTCAGTTTAGCTGGGTGGGAAAATACTCAAAATATTATACATTTATACTCCGGTCAACTAACACATCCGAGGTTACAAAAATTACCATCAAGCTGAAAATTGGCAGGATTGTTCAAAATACCATCATAAATGAAATATAAAAAGTCCTCATAAATCCGACCCGAGATAAAAAATTTACGCGATGTCAGAAGTCACCAAATACAGTTTTTAGCGATTTTCAGCGAAACCGTAAGTTTTATCATAAAATTAGTTCTAACAAAAAATGTAGATTAGATAATTGTTTATAAAAAATGTCTCATTCCTTTTTTTCCTAAGAGCCACCGTTCTTGAGTTACAACGATTCAAAAAGTTGTAACTAAGCTACTTAATGGTTAAAAATGATAAAAGTTATAAAAAGCGGTATAAATTAAAAAAAAAGGGAAATTCATCCAACTCGTTCATAATTTTCTAATACCTCTGCTTCCTTTTCTCCTTGTTCTTCTTCTTTTTCTTTACCTTCTAATTCTTCTTCTTCTTCTTGTTCTTCTTCTTATTGTTCATCCTGGGTGCAAGTAAATTGTCCCAATAATGGCACATCGCATGGCTCCTCAATAGAATCAAATGAATCCTCAATTGTTGGTGATTAAATATTAGAGCACGACCGGTTTTGACAATTAGTGCATGCTACCGAACCAAACAGTCCAACTTTTTTGCAACCAGATTTAGCGCTACATCCCTTTATACAGTTCCAAAAAATTGTGTTCAGGAGTTTTTCCGGCGCAGGTGGTAGTAAAGTTTGAATTGGTTCTAATGAACTGTCGACTAATTTCCATCCCCAGTCTTTTAGATCTAGCTGATAACCAAGCCACACTTGAACTTGGGAATATAGCCGAAAAAGATGTTGATGAGCAGCCGCTGAGGTTGGAGGAACACAAGATAATTGTACTTGTTTTTTATTTCGAGTATTTTTAAAGAAACATTCATATCAAAACTTATCTAATCACATAGTTTTTTTAGGCGCTCCATGCATAGAGAGAAGAAAGCTAATTCCATTGCAAATAACTTCTTGTGGAGTTGAATTAGTTTTTTTTTTAAACTTCAGCACATTTAAATAATATATAAATAAATAGGTTTAACACGTATTTTCACTCCGGAGTAGTACTCAAGACTACTTAATACCTCGAGGGTGTCATTTACCTGAAGGATTTCGCCACCCAGGAAGATAACGGTGTAATTTGCATAATAGTAAACAAACTAAATTTGCATAAAGTTTATTGTATATTGAAATAGTTATTAGTACCTACTTCCCAATAAACATTTTGCCTAGAAAGTTGGCTTTCATTATTATGTTCAAACCGTTCTGAGAAAATAATAGGTAGGGTGATTAGATTAGCCGACGTACCGATAGAACGTGTTTATTCCGACAAAACCCATCTTTACAAATTGAATAAGACGCATAAGTAAGAAGAATTATTATAAGTTAATACTTTGTCATATCAATTTATTATTTTTGTTGGGAATAAGCCGTAAAATTAAAATAATAATTCTTATTATTTTCACGTTACATTCACTGTGTAAAGATTTTTTGTTAGCACTGTAATATAATACAGCTTATACATTGCATCCCTCGGTAGACCGCAAGCTGTATAGTAGAAAAATTATCATATTTATAATATCTTATATTATTCTGTGTAATATAAGTTAAGTTGACCAATAGAATATTATGTGTTTACTTGTATTACAGCCTATAATATACGTGGTGTACTAATACATATTATGACGATTAGAACTCTTTTAACTCTTTGAATCGTTGCATCTCACAAACGATGGCTTTTACGAAAAAAAGTATTAAGATATTTTTTATAGATAATTATCTAATCTAGAATTTTTGTTAGAACTAATTTTATGATGAAACTTACCGTTCGCTGAAAATCGCTAAAAACCATATTTGGTGACCTTTGACTTTACGTAAATTTTTTAGCTCGGGTCGGATTTATGAGGACTCAATCGTCAATTTTCAGCTTGATGGTAATTATTGTAACCTCACTCCTATGTTTGAGTCTAACTAGACCGGTCTATTAGTTGACCTGGCGAACTTCGTATAGTCCTAGAATGAAATAATGTGTCAAAGTTAAAAAACTAAAAAATATTATGAATGAGAAAAGCTGAATAAATTTTTTTGTTTTTTTTTTGCGAAACTTGGAAAATTTAATAAGAAATTAATTCCAAAAAAATAAAAATAGTCGGTATCGTTTTGATTCAATTCGAGTCTCTTATCATCCTCTGACACGTGTTTTTATGTTTACCCGTTATCAAGGAGGCTTTTTAAGAAGACTGCACTGAATCAAAACGCACCGACTGCGACTGGTCGGTAAATATATTTAAATATTATAACGGAGTACGCTTTTAATAAAAATAGTGAATTTAATAAAATGGCAGGGGAGCAAAATATGCTAAATGTGCAGTCACTCGAGCGTTGTGGGGACCTATTGGGTTGTGAAGAGTAGATCCTAAAACCAAAAAAAGTTAAGTAAAGTTTTCCATTTTAGTGGGCGCTTGCCATTTTTTAATTTAATTTGCCAATTTTAACAATCGTTTTTTCGGATTATAACGCCATCTATCCGTAATTTGAAAAAATGTTTCGAATAAAAGTTACTTATTTTTACATAGGGAATCCAAATCTGCAATAAAAAAAATGGGGGCTCCTATTTAAGATTTTAAAGTAACCCCCCACCCCACCTCCGTGGGGTGTCGTGTTTGATGCCATTCGATAGATTTTTGAAAAATATTGAATAAGTGTATTTTACAGTTTTTCGATCTGATGTTCATTTCGCAAAATATCGCAGAATTCGGATTTAAAATATTAAATGTACCCCCCACCCCTCTCCGTGGGAAGCCGTGCTTGGTATCATTCGATAGATTTTTAAAAAATATTTTGCACGTATTTTTTAGTTTTTCGATCTGTCATTCATTTCGCAAAATATCCGCTTTTTTCTTGTGAAACTTTGGGACTCACCAATTTCCTTACGCCCGGCCCAAATCGTCAGATTTTTGAAATATACACTCTTTTGCATATACTTAACTTACCTTATCTTAATCTGACAATTTCGAGTTTTTTTAAGGATATATTTTTTTCGGGCCCCCCTTAACGAACTCCCCTGTGTTAAGAACCAATATATGGTAGAGGTACATCTGCCGGGTACCAGGTTTCTCCCCATATGATAATCTGACGCGCTCGAGTAACTGCAAAAATCCCCGCTTGGGCTCCCCTACCAAAAAGGTAATGCATGTATTCAATTAAGTGTTGCAGCAGATAAACTCCAATGATATTGATAATATGAATAACCTTGTAACCGAAACAGTGAACAAAATCATTTTGCAACTGAAAACCCCAAAAACGACACACAATGAATTAGACAAAGAAATATTACAACAAATAGAAAAAAAGAAGATCTTAAAGAAATCTAACAAAAAGGGAACCCAAGAATATAGAAAACTTAATACATAGGCAGATTAGAAAAGGAATCAGAAAACAAAAAAGAAAAGAAGAAGAAAAATTAATAACAACTATTGAAAAAAATAAGAGTATGAAATGCCTCAGACCGACACTAGGACGACGTCAGATAATATCATTAACGGGAAAACACGAAAATGAAATCACAACTAGAGAAACCATACTGAAACGAATAGAAGAATTTTACACGGAACTCTACAGAACACATCAACAAGACACTGAAATGAGACCAGCACGGAAATTAAAAAAAATTTTGGATCGGAAATAATGCCAAAAGTAACAATTCCAGAGGTAATTACAGCATTGGAAAACATGAAGACAAATAAAGGTACATGAGAATATAGGATTACCACAGATATGGTATTAGAAGGAGGTAAGGAACTCATTGCAATTGTAACTAAGCTTATAGACAGTTGTTTACACCAGGGCAAAGTCCCTAATAGCTGGAACAACTCTAAAGTAATCTTATTACACAAGAAAGGAGATAATAGAAAGTTGGAAAACTACAAGCCCATCAGTCTACTGTCACACCTGTTTAAAATACTCACCAAAGTCATAACTACCTGACTAACAAGGAAATTGAATCACAATTGATGAATACTAACCATATTATGAACAGGCAGGTTTTAAGAAAGGCCATTCAACTTCCGAACACCTGTTAACCACAAAACTATTACTAGAAAAATGTAAGGAATATAAGTCTCCAGTTTTTGTAGTATTTGTAGACTACGAAAAAGCTTTCGACACTATAGAACACAAGGCCGTAATAAACGCAATGAAAAATTGTAGAATAGACAGCAGATATATTAACTTAATAGAAGAAACTAGGAACCAAGCTACAGCTACATACTACCTAAGTGAAAATGAATAGACGAGCCCCGTACCGTTAAACAGGGGAGTCAAAGAGGGAGGCACTCTTTCACCCAGACTGTTCACCTTAGTTTTGGAGGACGCGTTTAAAAATCTAAATTGGAAATATAAGGGAATAAACATCAATGGCCGCTACCTCAGTAATCTACGATTTGCGGATGACATAATCCTGATAGCTACTGACCTACAAGAACTGCAAACCATGCTTTCAGAACTACACACAGAATCTTCTAAAATGGGACTGAAAATGAATTTAAACAAAACAAAAGTCATGCACTCCGAAGAAACCGTGACAATAATAAACGACAAAGTTATAGAAAAAGTTGAAGAATATAATATACACTTGGAACAAAAAATAATACTAAATAGAGAAATTCAAACGGAAGAAATAAAAAGAAGAAGAAAGTTAGCATGGGCAGCATTCGGCAAACTGAACTATATACTCAGAAATCAGCAAATTCAACTATATCTTAGATCTAAAGTTTTTGATGCATGCATTATTCCGATATTAACATATGGGGCATAAACATGGACAATCACAAAAATTGATATGAAATACTCAGAGTCACTTAACACGCGATGGAAAGGGCAATGCTTGGCATATCACTTAAGGACAGGAGAACAAACACATGGATAAGACAGAAAACCAAAGTCACCGATGTGGTACACAAATCATTAAAATTGAAATGGGAATACGCTGGACATGTAGCTAGGAGCGATCTTAACAAATGGCACAGAACAATAATTCTAACCTGGAGACCATACCAACACAGAAGACCCAGAGGCAGACCTCCTACGAGATGGACAGATGATCTGAAACTAACTGCGGCAAAAAATTGGCTACAAGTAGTGTACAACAAAAAACAATGGAAAGGAAGACTTGAAGAGGCTTATGTTCATATTATGTGGACGTGAATGGCTAGACGAAGAAGAAGAAGAAAATATGCTTTTAGCAACCTCTAACGAGCAACGATGAAGTGAGTGTCGATAACGATTTAAGTAAAGTGTTAACCCAGGTGCGATGCAAGGAAAATATTCCACCAACGCATCGACAATTTATCCGTCTACACCTCTATCATTGTGTACTCTGTACCGAGTATAGTGTGAAACAAAATAAAAATAGACGGCTTCGTTTTGATTCAATTCGATTATCTTAGCATCCTCTGACACGTGTTTATAGGTTTACCCGTTATCAAAGAGGCTCTGTAAAATCGTTTCAAAAAGTTCCAATGGTTGGCCTTGAGATTCGATTACCACTATTAAAACTTGCGGGAAATTTTAGACGGTTAAAATCAAATGGTAAGTTGTTTGAATCATCGGCATTAGAAGGATGAAGACATACTCTCCTTTGTATTTTTCATTGATGATCGTTGCCTCAATGACACGGCATTAACCTTTTCACAGTGAGTGTAGTTCCATTGCACAGTCGAAGTTGATAAATGCTACGCAGCATATTGACAACTGATCCTGTTTTTAATTGTAAATTGTAAGGTGGAAGTCCAAGCAATTCTAACGAATTCAAAAACGCCGTAGAATAGTTCAGTTTCTAATCAACTTTTGCATTTTTTGCCACCAATACGGCTCGCTAAATAAGCCAATTGTGGTCATTGAACTTTGCGCTCTGTCCGGAAACACACTCTGAATAACTTCTTTTTCTAGTCTGCGAAGTAACAGAAAATTTCTGGCTAATGTGAGTAATGCGGTCGAGGTATCAATAGCGACTTTATAATTTCAATTATTGTACTTTAATCTTATCGCAAAAGCAGTAGCATGAGGTTGAGATTGAAATTGGACAATTTTAGACATGCGTTCACTTCGTCCGCACCAATTAATTGGCGAATAATTGCAATAATTGGAAGAAGAGAGAAATGTAGGGCCCGGATAGCTCAGGCGGTAGATGTCTGACTTCCACGTAGGTAGGCCAAGTTCGATTCCCAGCGCCGGGGAGAATATTAATGCCTGGTTGCACCATGAAATCTTAAGCTCCAGCTTAGCCCAGCTCAGCTTATATATATAGGGCCGCTTTAAGTCTCACTTATGTTGCACCATAATTTTCGATTCTGATTTAAGCAGTTCACATGGCAATCTCTATTCTTCTATTCTTCAAGATAAAGCTTAACTTGCCGAAAGCTACCCAAGACAATTGTATGCGTCTTTTTATTTTGGCTATTTGGTTTTCTTTGCCGATTTTAATAGTATGTCCAAGATATATATATAGTGGTCTACATTTTCAAGACTGACGTTGTCAATAACAAGATTAGTTTGTACATTACTCATTATTTTTGTTTTCTGAAGATTCATTTTGAGACCTATTTTATTTGACTGCTGGTTTAGTTCCTTCATCATTTGCTCCAGTTCCTTGATATATGTACTGAATAATACTACGTCGTCCGCAAACCTCAAATGACTCAAACGTACACCATCAATGTTTAGACCTTTTTCCTCCCAGTCGAGCTGTTTGAATACATTTTCCAATGCTAAGGTAAAAAGTTTTGGTAAAATAGTATCACCTTGTCTAACACCCTTACCAAGGCGTATTTTTTCGGTTTTTTGGTCTTCATTGATTTTGATGTGGAATGTGGCCTGTTCATAAATATTTTTAATGAGTGTAGTATACCGTGAGTCTATTCGAGCATCCCTTAGGGCTGACAAAAAGGACCAGGTTTCAATACTATCGAAAGCCTTGTGAAAGTCAATAAATGCCATATGTAAGGGTACATTATATTCTGTGGTTTTTTCTACCAGTGTTCTGATGGTTTGTAAGTAATCGTTAGTACCAAACCCTTTTCGAAATCCCGCCTGTTCAACCGGTTGATAAAAATCAAGTTTTTGTGTTATGCGGTTGGTTATTATTCTTGTTAGCAATTTGTATAAATGTGACAACAAACTTATTATAGGCCTGTAGTTTTCAATATTAGTAGTGTCTCCTTTCTTGTGTAAAAGTATTATTTCGGCGTTTTCCCACAGATTGGGTATTCTTTTCTCCATTAGACACCTATTCAGCAAGACTTCCTCAACCTCTACAACGATGTTGCCACCCATTTTTAACATTTCAGACGTTATATAATCCTCGCCAGGAGCTTTTTTATTCTTCATTTGCTGTAAGGCATGTCTAATTTCCGAAGAAGTTATTTTAGGGAGAGTTTCCGAGCCGACGTTTAGAATTGTTCTATGGTCTGTTCCGGGGTTCTGTATAGTGGATGTATAAAGATTCTTGTAGAACGTTTGTATTTCCTTGATTATTTGAGTTTTTTCCGTCACCGTATTCCCCTGTTGGTTTTTGATTTTAGAAGAATAGAGATATACCAATGTGTCTAAAACGTAGAGTTTATGACAAATGTATTGCCTGTAACTACATATGGACTGGAGACCATGACCTTTACAAAGAAAACCTTAGAGCAGCTCAGTACAACTCAAAGAGCGATGGAGAGGGCCATGTTAGGAATTAGTTTGAGAGACAAAATTCGAAATATCGACATTCGTGAAAGAACAAAGATTACTGATGTCGAAGAACGTATAGCAAGACTCAAGTGGAAATGGGTCGGACATGTTGCCCGAGATAATCCCGAAAAATGGACACAGAGACTAACAAACTGGAGACCAAGAGAGAACAGGCGAGGAGTAGGCAGACCGCAGAAGAGGTGGGCAGCTGATATAAAAACAAGTCGCGGGCAAACAGTGAATGAGAATTGCCAAGAGTAGAAAACGATGGAAACAAATGGAAGAGGCCTATGTCCAGCAGTGGACGAACATAGGCTGAAGAAGAAGAAGAAGAAGACATGGCAATCCATTGTGTCGAGCTGAAAATTGATCTAAGACTTAATGGTGCAATGCGTATATTTCGGAAGCTGAGCTTAAGACACGTCTTAAGCTTAAGATATGTTGGTGCAACCAGGCACTAGACATTTTTAATATGCCTATAGGCCCCAGGTCGACTCAGCTTGAATAATATGATTACCTTGGGTAAAACTAGGTGTAATAATAGGCGGTTGAAGTGTATCACTGGCCCTGTTACCTTCCTTGTGTACCGCAGGCCCTAGATATAGCGGAATATGCTGCTATAAACCTAAAGCCGCGTTAGCGGTATAAAACGGGAGACTATTATTATCATAATTGGAAGAGTCTTATTATAATGGCTCCACCAAAAATGTATTGGTTGTTTTTCTTCTTCTTCAGCCTGTTTGCATCCACTCCTGGACAAAGGCCTCCCCGTGAGCTCTCAACTTTTCTCCGTTTGGTGCTATTTAGTGCCAGTTTCTCCTCCCCACTTGGGCTTTGGTTCTTACGAATACAAAAAATGTATTTCAAAGTTCTCTCCCGTACCTCCAATGACCTCTTGCGGCCCATAGTACATTAGTCCCTTATGATTAATTTACATACCTCTAAAATTTTCACCATCGCGCTATTTTTGGCGATTTTGCAACTGATGTTTCGTTAATTTGCATTTTTTGGTAATTTTAGAGATGTGCAGTTCGTCTGCTTTATATTAAAATTGCAGCTAGTCTAGCTTAAACTTACGCTAGAGCTACGTTGTTTTGCGATTTGATCCTCGAAAATAACGATACAATTAGGAATAATCTTTCTGTTTCCCTCAGGACATTAAGGAAATAAATTCCACCAGATCAAATGTTCCTAGTTTCTATCAAAGTATATTAAGCAACTCTTTGTTGTTGAGTCAAAAATCTAAATAAGTGATGGATGATGGATACGACAAAACACTGAAAACTTTTGTTTTATAGACTTCCACAACGTTTATTAAAATTTATTTTCACGACAGCTATTTTCGTAGAAGCCCTTTCTTTAGTGATGTATGGTGTATTTTTATTATGCATTTACACTTTATAGTCTCTAACTGAATAAGTTAAACAGGGGAGAGCCGTTTTTCTCAAGCTGACCATTCGGAATTATATCTATATTTTTTAATTTAATAATTTCCATAGATTCCAATACAGACAGTTTAAGTATTTTGGATATGCAGAATTTGAAATCGGTCATTAATAATGATTATAATCTAGAAGGTGAAGTGCGTATGTGGAATCTGTTTTTTTATTATTGAAAGCCCTTTATTGTTCTGTTATAAGTTTATTCAACGTTATACCAGTTTGACCGATGTACGTTTTTGGGCATTCAACATATTTTAGTCTGTATACACCACTGTGCAAACGCCTTTTTTGGCGTTTTTGGCCAAAGCTTGTGTAACTTCTTTCCTGTAATGTATTTGGCAGCAAAAATAGATAAGAATAAATAAAAAAGGCTACAAAGATCACTAAATTAGGCGAGAATAGCAAAAAAAAAACAAAAAGGATAGAGCACCAATGTTAATGAAATCTAGTTATCAAAAAAGACAGAAATAAGAATATATGACAGTTGTTGGTAGACCGAAAGTTAAAAGGTGAAACAGGGGTGATGGATACTATAAAAACAGACAGCAATATTTCGAGGTGTAAAAACAAATAATATATTTTAGGGAAAAAGAACTAAAAATGTACTGAAAACCCTGTATACTGAGCCAAGTATAACAGCCGTAGTAAAAACTTCAACAAAAGTTTTCTTTGACATATCGACATGACCGACTTGGACATGAAATAATTACGAAAAGGGTTTTTTCATGAAAACCATTATGAAAGATAATGACAGACAAACCAAAAAAGATATATTGTAATATAGTATTCTTAAAGATTCATAGAAAAACAAACGTCTGCAATTGGAAACGAAAGTCGATGAGACGGAAATGGAGATAATTGTGAGAGAGTGGTAAAATGGGAATTAATCCATTCTCGTCATTTACAAAATAAACATATTATGGGCCTGTAATTTGTTTAAGCCCTATTGCAAGGCATGTTGAGCTAATAAATAAATAAAATTATTTCTGTGCCCATTGTTTATTGTTGAATTTTACTGAATGTGCAGTCATACCCTATGAAGAAGCAAAAAGTTTAATTATACCGTTCTAATAAATTTATACCGCTTTGCCGTCAAATAATAACTGGAACCCAACTAGTGCAAATAATTGCACTCATTCAATATTTCAGCACTTCAAACGAGAGCAGTCAATTGTTGAAAGTGCAAACAGCGAACCGCAACTATTAAATAAATTGCCCAATAAATAAACTTATAGCCGGCGCGGCGCGGCGTTGCCCAGATGTCACCAGACGATTGTATTAGCTCGCCACATAGCGGACCCCAATTCTTCTCAATAATTTACGAAACCGGAAGGCCACAAATACATCAATTCTATTGTATTTTGGCGAAAGTCCCGCTATGCATGATTTGGCTCTTATTGTTATGGTATTATTAGTTTGCAAATTTGTGCATACAAATAACTACTCTTAAACAATTTAATAAATCGCTTACCGTAAAACGGGGCTACTTTGCGCAGAAATTTTTGCTTTTTCTTTTTAATGCTATTAATCTCTGCAATTGGGAATAAACCAGAAATGCTTGTGATACAAATTTATAATATTGTAGGTATATGTATTGTTATATTTCTATTTGATATGAAAATTAAATTTTGATAATTATAAACAAAATTCAATTTAATATAAAATATTTTCAATTTTCTCAACCACGGGCATATAAATTTAGAACAACCTGTATACAACAAATTGTTATATTTAATTTTAAGAAGTGATTAGAAGAAGCATACGAAACTCGGGACAATACGCTTAGAATAAACAAAGTGAATGGCGCGTACCATTATCGTTGTTCGCGGAAGGTTCGATCATTAGCCTATGCTAAATAAGACTCAAGTGAAATCGATAATAGGTCATTATCGTTGTTCGCGGAAGGTTCGATCATTAGCCTATGCTAAATAAGACTCAGTTGAAGTAGATAATAGGTCATTAAATTTTGTAAATAGTAGAAAGTAATTTTAGAATGGGAATTAACTATTTTTTTTGGAAATCCATTAAGCATATTTAGAAAGATTAAAAATTGGTTTTGAGGAAGACTGCGAATGAGAGTTGGTGGTGGAAGGTTGATTTGTGAATCTGGAAGGGATATTTAGAAAGTAGGTGAATGACTGAAAATAGAGATCAGAATGTTTTGAGCTGTCGAGAAGTGAAGTCCAGTAGTAGACGGTAGTGTACGGAGAGTGAGAAAAGCCGGTGTAGTTCCGTGAGTGTGGAGTATCTATCGTGGAACGAGAGGTAGGCCAGGTTGAGAGTAAAAGAACCTCCTTGAGCCAAGAGTGTCCCGGTAGCTGATTGCAGTTTCGAAAAAGGTAGAATACAGCATCACGACAGAAGCAGGAACGAGAGCTATACGAGCTAGTTTTCAAAGGAGAACATTACTGAAAGCCAGGACGAGGTTTTGATCGCAGCCAAGGATAGCAGGAAACGGGTCTTGTGTGAAGACATTCTCAGTTCACCAGAAAAAGGTCAGTCTCATTTGTTTGGACATGAATGTATGGGTTTTTCGTATTAAATACCACATTATAAATTGAAGAACATAATAAATAATATCAGAAAAGCTTCATCAAACTTAAATAGAATTGTTGCTAATAAATCCTAATAGTTAAATGTTAATAAAAACTTTCAATTTAAAACCAAAAGGAAATAAGATTCCCATATGTAAATGTTATGTTTAAGAAAAATAAGATCTAGCAAATATTAAGCAGTGATTGCCATTTAAATAAAATAAACAATATTTATATTGACTTGACTGTTGGCTGTTGTGTCGAATAGAGGTACCATATAGAATGGCGGATGATTTCATCCAACTTATTTTATAACATCAAGCAATTTAAAGTTAAGTAAAAAGTTACCAGCAAGGGTTGTCGAGTTAGGGTGGAGTGATATACTCCAACAGAAGTAATGAAAAAGAAAAGAAAAGACTAGGTCTTAAAAGTGTAACAAAAATAAGAAAACTTCTGTTTTCTTCTGAAAAGACTAGATAGTTGAATACTGAAGAAAGGGGGATTAGAAGGGATAGAAGGAGAAGTGGGAAGAGACAGAGGCAAACTGAATAGAGTTGGCTAGCTATAGATGCAAGAGAGCAACTTGACACTCAAAGATGGATACGGCTCGTTTGCATGCCTGTCGAAGAACAGTAGCTCTATATAGATAGTAATGATGACTAAAAGATGAAATAATAAAATAAGAATAATGTACTGAAACTGAATGAAGATGGATAATTGCTAAAGACGAACAAAATAAATAAAACTAACAAATCATGGGCGCCATGAAAATGATCTTCGATCATTCTCCCAGGTATCTTATACTGCTGTCAAATATTAAATATATCAAACCTGTAATAATGAACATAAAGGATAATAAAATAATTGATATACAAAATAAGTAAATATTTATTAAAAATAACTACCAGATTTTTAACAATCTCTGAGTTAAGCAAGTTCATATTATGCTGTGACTCTAACATGACAAAAGTTATACAGAGGTTATATCTAAGATAACAACAATAATGTTATCTGTTACAAAATTACAGGTATTAGTACCTCTTACTTACATATAGGGTACAAAATTACATAAGTCTTCTACCAAATGGTTATAGTACGCCTGCTACGTACAACTAAAGGAAACTGACAAAGATGAAAATACTACAAATAAATAGGCCCAAGCCTCACTAAGGGAAAATACAATAATGAATAAATAAAGTTAAATATACGATTGACTAAAGTAGAAATGAAGTTGAGATAAATACCGACGATGACCTAAATTAACCGAACAAATGGAATAAAGCGAATAACAGTAAAATATTTGGGAAACAAGCTAGTAATATTAAAAAATAAATTTACCCGAATTACATAAACCAATAATAAAGTATTAAAAACCTAATTTTCTCTAGGCTTATTCCTGTGCACAAGAAGTTACCGTAGATACAAAGTTTGGGAACCAAATAATCTAATATACAAATGTCAAAAAAAACCAGAGGTAACCTAAATCTGAAAAAAAACATAGTGTATTTAACAGATAGTCTGAAATATAAAAAAAACCAATAGTTACTAAAACACCTCACTAAATGTTCCCAAACGAGGTTGCGGTTGCATCCTAGAAAATGATACACCAGGATGGTGCGACCCCATGGCTCCTGTAGGCCCAGGTGCCAAGACGAAAATTGAGCTGGAACGCTCCCATAGCTTGCTCCCAATTAGACATACTCCCATGATGACTTGACTGTGGCTGTAGTGGTTTCTCTAGGTGGTCAAATAAGGTCTATGACTTCATGGTAGGGTTTCTCCCAAATGGCGAATGATTCCTATTAGGCTCCAACGGGAGTTGTCACACACATGTCTCCCTAACTCGACAACCCTTGCTGGTAACTTTTTACTTAACTTTAAATTGCTTGATGTTATAAAATAAGTTGGATGAAATCATCCGCCATTCTATATGGTACCTCTATTCGACACAACAGCCATCGACAACTATTCCCTTAATCCAACCCTAGTTTTCTCTCATTTTTCCTCTCACCCCCCTTCCCCTATACTCCTATTCTCCATTTCCCCCTCCCCCTCTTTTTCCACTACCCCACTAGTTTATAACAGTCTTCTCTTTCCATACTAATCACCCATTAACACATATCTCAACTTGCATTTCTTTTCAACTTCATTGCTGCCTCCCCCACTATCCCATCCCTCACACAGTTTTGATTCTTCTATTTTCCTATCCTTCATATTTTTCTCCACTCCTAGTCATTTCTGGTTTGACCTTGTGTCTCTGTCTCTTTTTAAGGTCCTCTATACCTCATCTCACCATTTCTTTCATAATTTATTTAAATGCCTCTTATTATTATTAATCCTTAAATCGGTCTGGTTTATTGTCTCTTTGGAATGTTCTTCACACTCACTTATCCTGTTGCCTGTTATGTTACTTACTCATTTTCTCTCATCTCCGCTTACAATAATAAAAAACACCATACATCCAATCACTCTGGTCTGTCATATATATCACTTTCCTTACTTAGTAACATTCTGTCACTGCTTTCTTTTTAGATTCTTAGACTTTACTTAACAATAGGATACTGCACACCTGTATCCATTACGACCCATTCAGTCAAACTTCTTTCATAAGTTTTATTGCATTCACTATTCTTCTTTTTTCATCTATCTTTTCATTTCCATTCATATCAGGCAACTTCCAATATCCATTTATCCCAATTTAAAATAAAAATTTTTTCACATTTTGCATTTGTTTGATTTCAGTTACAATCACATACGTTCATAAAGTTTGTGCACTTAAATATATATCATTTAGTTCAGTCTATTTACTCCACTATCACCAATAGAAATCAATCTCATACTTTTCTATTTCATATACTCATTCAATTTAGATTCTTCTTTACATACTGACACCACCCACAATTTGACCTATATTGGTAGCTCTCATTCTAATTATTTTATTCACTATTCCACGTTGGTAGACTATCAAGATACATTACTTCCAATTCATTCAGTCCTTTCAAAACTACATAAAGATGAATTAGACTTTATGTCACATAGTTTAATTTTATTATATTATTACATACTCTCATTCATTTCACAATACTATATACAATCATATCCTTCACACATATATCTACCTCACTAACAGTAATCTTTAGTTATTTAATTTTGTTAACAACTATTTTCCAACTTTTAACAGACATAATTATTCATTACAATAGTATAATAATAAATTTAATACAACATATAGCCACCTTTTGTATATATACTGTTTTCTCGCAATATTCTACCGTTTACCTTCAACCTGTTGTCTGCTTGCCTTGTTAGGCAACCAACATTTCATCACATAAAAAACACTCTTAAATTCTGGTTTTCTCGGCTTGTTTAGCTTTGTTTTTCCATGCAAGTCTAATTATCTTACTATGTAGTGTATTTCCTTGTTTCCACAAACTTAACTTTCAACTCGTCATTTCACATCCGATGACGTCACAACTTAAACCACGTAATATATCTGCATTAAATTTAATGAATCTATAAGTTATTCTGGAATAGAGAGTTGCTAATTTAAACTTTACAGTAGATTTTATTATTCAAATAATTTAAATTATTTTTGCAGACAAACCTCCGCATTTTATTAAAAAATCCAAAATCAAATGAAACTTTAACCAAAAATTGGCTTTATCTTGTCATGTCATGTCACCCTTGTCAAATTGTAAATCCACTTCATAATTTCTCAGTTGGTCTGTGCCCATTGAATTGGCAAGTACCTAGTATCTTCGAGCAGGGAACCATGGCACCCTTTTAGCATGTGTTCCACTTTATCCATTAACATCGACTTGTAGTCATAACATTTTAACATATTACATTATGTAAACCATATATGATGATGTTAACACTATTTACGGTGTGCTAGTTTCAAAATACTCGGCAGGATGTAAGTATTCCCACACTTTTTTCATTTTAACAGTCACATTTTTAACCTTTTGCTTTAATCTAACGTGGAAATACTTCATTCTAGGCACTGAAGATGTTCTGTTTAGAACGAAAACGTTCTGCAATCGATGACATTTTATAGTTTTTAAATAAACGATTTTATACCAGAATACATCTCGAAGTTTTTACTTCTGTATTGGTTTTTTAAACTATGGTATACAGCCAACTATTGGGATTTTCCCATTGATTTTTTAAACAATATTTTGATTATAATTGTAACCCATATGTGTGTATTATTTTACTCTTTTCTTTCCTATCCCGATTAGGAACCATTGAGAAATACTTAGAAGCCACGAGAGTAAGTAATTAATTTTATAAAAAGCCCTGAGATTGAAAACATATTGATGTGTGATCTGGTAAATTAATTAGATTATTATTAATGCATTGATTAAATTAAATGACATATAAGAATATTATCTCATATCAATAATCAAGATCACAACAACTGTCGTCCAACGTGGAAAGCATTGTAAAGTATTTCTAGTGGCAAATTTGAAGGATAGAAAGAGTAAAGCCGGTATTTGAAAATTTATATGCCTGTGGTAAAAAGTGAGATACTTACATTTGATAACATAAAATTTTAGATCTCTTTAGGTACAAATTTTACATAACTGATTTAATATTTTATTTTTACGATATTTACATTTGAAATATTTATTGACAATTTATAATATTTGGGTGAGAAAAAGTCGTCTTGGTAACATACTAGTAAAATTTCATATTTGGCGGGGACAGTACTTCTTGAAAACAAATGTCTGTGACAAGAAGCCAAAGCAAAGACAACAAAAAACAAAATGAACAGGGATATCGAGAAAACCGAAACAGATCCGACAGACCAAGAGAAAATAGAAGAGAAGTAAATAATACCCAGACAGATGAATATGACGGAGAGAAACATTATGACGAAAATATAAACAACGATGAGCAACCGGCGTCTTTTCACGACGGCGCTCACTAAAAACCAAAAATCAAACAGGAATCTTTTGTCAACCCAAGGAGTTTATTAAATTGGCAGGAAACAACGAAAAGAAAAAAGGAGTTAATTTAAAATTTGTGGATGGATTTATCAACGAGAAACCAATTAAAATTATGATAGACACTGGATCTGAAATAACATTGGTCAACAGAAAACTAATAGAAGAAGTTAACTTAACAAATTTAATTTACAAAATACCTAGGGTAAATTTAGTGGGCGCAAACAAACGGACATTGGCAACTATAAGTGAAGGCATACGAGTAATGGTACGACTGGGTAAGAAGATGTATGCACTACAATGTGTAATAATGCCAAACATGTCACATGACATGATAGTAGGAGTTGACGAATTGGCAGAAAAACATGTAGTGATAGATTTGAAAAATAATACGATGAATCTAACAGAAGAAAAAGAAGAAGAACAGGACAAGGAACAGAAGAAACAAAATACGGACGAATCAGGTAAAGAACAAACAGTGGAAATGAATTTGGCAACGAAGCAAGGACAAAGAAGAAAAGGGAGAAAAAGTCAGAAAAAGACAAAAGAAAATGAAACCTGTGGCTCCTCAAAAGAAGAGTTGAGCCCAGAAGAAGAAAAATTGAGAGTATCAAAAGCAAAAGATAACTGGGATTCCTCAAAAGGAGAGATGAGCTCAGGAGAAGAAGAAATAAAGCTAACAAATGAAAGCGAAAAAGATGTGATCGAAACAGTGGCATTTGAAGAGGAGGCATATGAAAACGAGGATGCAGAATGCACGGTAAAAGTATGTGAAAAATCTGAGGGAAAAGACAGAAGATTGATATGGGAAAAAGGGAAAGACAACATAATAGCCGACACTCTAACACAGGATGAGGACAATGAAAATAAGGAAACAATTACTCTACAGGTGGGACTAATTAGAGTAATACAAGAAGAAGGGGTATAAGACGTAGATTAAAGTAAGGAAATATACAGGGAGCTGATTTTGCCTCGAGAAAATTTATTTAAAAATGCAGATAAATTTTATCGAATACAAGGCGGGGATTTGTTATATTTCTGTTTGATATGAAAATAAAATTTTGATAATTATAAACAAAATTCAATTTAATATAAAATATTTTCAATTTTCTCAACCACGGGCATATAAATTTAGAACAACCTGTATACAACAAATTGTTATATTTAATTTTAAGAAGTGATTAGAAGAAGCATACGAAACTCGGGACAATGCGCTTAGAATAAACAAAGTGAATGGCGCGTACCATTATCGTTGTTCGCGGAAGGTTCGATCATTAGCCTATGCTAAATAAGACTAAAGTGAAATCGATAATAGGTCATTATCGTTGTTCGCGGAAGGTTCGATCATTAGCCTATGCTAAATAAGACTCAGTTGAAGTAGATAATAGGTCCTTAAATTTTGTAAATAGTAGAAAGTAATTTTAGATTGGGAATTAACTATTTTTTTTGGAAATCCATTAAGCATATTTAGAAAGATTAAAAATTGGTTTTGAGGAAGACTGCGAATGAGAGTTGGTGGTGGAAGGTTGATTTGTGAATCTGGAAGGGATATTTAGAAAGTAGGTGAATGACTGAAAATAGAGATCAGAATGTTTTGAGCTGTCGAGAAGTGAAGTCCAGTAGTAGACGGTAGTGTACGGAGAGTGAGAAAAGCCGGTGTAGTTCCGTGAGTGTGGAGTATCTATCGTGGAACGAGAGGTAGGCCAGGTTGAGAGTAAAAGAACCTCCTTGAGCCAAGAGTGTCCCGGTAGCTGATTGCAGTTTCGAAAAAGGTAGAATACAGCATCACGACAGAAGCAGGAACGAGAGCTATACGAGCTAGTTTTCAAAGGAGAACATTACTGAAAGCCAGGACGAGGTTTTGATCGCAGCCAAGGATAGCAGGAAACGGGTCTTGTGTGAAGACATTCTCAGTTCACCAGAAAAAGGTCAGTCTCATTTGTTTGGACATGAATGTATGGGTTTTTCGTATTAAATACCACATTATAAATTGAAGAACATAATAAATAATATCAGAAAAGCTTCATCAAACTTAAATAGAATTGTTGCTAATAAATCCTAATAGTTAAATGTTAATAAAAACTTTCAATTTAAAACCAAAAGGAAATAAGATTCCCATATGTAAATGTTATGTTTAAGAAAAATAAGATCTAGCAAATATTAAGCAGTGATTGCCATTTAAATAAAATAAACAATATTTTGATTATAATTGTAACCCATATGTGTGTATTATTTTACTCTTTTCTTTCCTATCCCGATTAGGAACCATTGAGAAATACTTAGAAGCCACGAGAGTAAGTAATTAATTTTATAAAAAGCCCTGAGATTGAAAACATATTGATGTGTGATCTGGTAAATTAATTAGATTATTATTAATGCATTGATTAAATTAAATGACATATAAGAATATTATCTCATATCAATAATCAAGATCACAACAGTATGTATATACAAAAATAAAATCAAAAATTTATTATTAGCCAAATGCTACTATTCAGTCAAAGAATTCCTTGACGATAGCCTATAAACTATTTTAAACTATTTTATTTTTTATGTATAAATTGTTTTGTATATACAAAGTCTAAAATGTCTAAAAATGTTAGTCTAAATATGTTATTTTATAATATGTGTTAGGTGTTAGGTACCTATAAAAAATTGTGTAGCTGAACAATGTTAGCTTGTAACAGTTATATTACTGTATATGACCTGTCCTATACATTTGTAAAAATGTCTTGAAAGAAAGAATAAATATTTCTATTTCTATTTCTATTTCTATTTCTATGAATCGGTCATTTTAAAAACGACATATCCACATTTTGTCTTCACGCTTCACATGTAGCCACGTCTTCTTATGGAATAAGTGACTTCATATGCAGTCGTGTCCGTGGATGTGTGAAAAATAGCTTTCTAACATTTTCATAGAGTTGCTAACAGGAAGTATGATGTTGTCAAAAAATCATCCGTCCCCCGAAGGCGTTGCATAATATATTATATAAGTATGTAACAAGCCACAATAATTGCCCCCTCAAACAGTCTATTGCATTTAAAATGGTTTTTCTCAAAAGTATTTCAGTGGATATATATGTATGTCGTTTTTAAAATGATGCATTAGGGTGGAGCGCTGTTATATGGAGAAAAATGAAATAACAAGTTTGACAAACGCGGGGTGTGGAATCGACGCTACTGTGGGAAAGGATTGGAAAAGTTAATTGTCATTTTTTCATATTTTGACTCTAACATCTGCCCCAACGTACTTTAAATTTTGAAATTAAAAAAAATTGCATTTTTACCTACGCGGGGTGCGGTATCAATTCGCTTCTAGGATATGAATCGAAAACTTCAATAACACTTATTTCTATTTTTATCAGAATAACTGCCCCAGCGCTACTTAAATTGATCTATTTTGAATTTCGAGCCAACCCCCGACCTAACGCTGCAACCAATGAGTTATAACCTGCCACAGGAGTCGACCTTCACTCTCCCACTCAATTTCAATTATAAGTTAGTAGAACACAAAACAATATTTGCTAGAATTATTATAGTTTTCCACGATAAGTATATAACATTATTGAAACCTTACGAAGGCAGGAAGGACGAAGACGGTTACAAAGAGAAGCTGCTAAAGTTTGGTGAGGTTAGCAGAAAATTGTTTGATATTACAACTTGCAAATGTTTAGAGGTCAGAGATTGCAACTGTCCTAGAAACCGAAAAATTCCAATACCAGAACGAAATTTCTTAATCGACCAACGAACAGACCATAAAATAAAGATTAATAGTTTGGATCGTGAAGCGACCAAAAAAATTGAGATGGATTTACATAGATTACACCAACAAGAGCAACGTGAATAACAAATAGTCTTGCAATTAGGGGTGGAATCCATTCCTAGTACTTCTATAAACAAAAGCGGTGAAATTGAGGACTTCCAATCGCAATCGATTATTTCCACTTCTTCACTCACAATGACTGATATCACATTTCCGGTTGTTGCCAAAACGTGATCATTATGGGGTTTCAGATCGTGCTGGAGTAGCAATCATTTCTGCAGCTTTCCACGACATTGGTCTCATTACTGAGAACGATTCATTACGGGTTATAGACAGAAATAGATTTCGATGAGCTCGTTCTAAAGCTAGGACTGCTTTGTAACTCTATTCTGACATTTCTTTCCTCGAACTCTATCGATGTAAATCAAATAATGGATGTTGGTTGTGATGGGACTATCGTTAACCAAGGAAACAAAGTTGGTGTTATTCCACTCCAATGGATCATATGCCAACTACACGCCAATGAACTGACATTGCGTCATCTTTTTCAACATCTAGATGGCACTAGACGTGGACCAAAAGGTTACATAGGCCCCATTGGCAAGGCAGTTACTAACTGTGAAGTACTACCCTGTGATACTGATGATTACATCGACATAATAGATTGGAAAAACAAGACAGAACCTCCACTTACGAAGAATTTAAGTACCAAAAGGATATCTCAGGCCATCATAGGCCATCACGGAAAAATTCCGTGTCACACAAAATCCTATGAAAAGTGTGTCTCAAATTAGTTACAGAAGCAAGTGCTGCCCTCTGTGGGTCACAGAGGAGAGATGGATTCATTAAGAATAAGCTCAAATCATGTCTTTTGATGCCTAAATTTGATACTAAGAAAGACTATCGTTCACAATATTATATTGACTATTTTTCTTTTTTTCTTCTTCATATTATAGCCCTAATAGCTTAAATAAATGAATAAAACATCTTGATTGACTCTATCGAATTTTTTTTAGAAATTTTTTTTTTACAAAATTCCAAAATTTCAGTTAACGTGGGGCACTTTTCAGACTGAAAATACGAAAAAATGTCATTTAAATTTTTCATTCGAAAATGAAAGACGCATCAATTCCGCACCCCGCGAAAATGAAATTCGAAAAAATAAATTTGCGCTCCACCCTAATATGCCAAAATTTTACTAAAAAATGAATTTATTAACGTTTCGAAACCCAAATCGGGTTTCGTTGTCAAAATACAAAATACTATTGAATATACAGGGTGTCCCGAAAAGAATGGTATTAAATTATACCACATATTCTGCGACCAAAAATAGTTCGATTGAACCTAACTTACCTTAGTACAAAAGTGCTCATAAAAAAAGTTACAGCCCTTTGAAATTACAAAATGAAAATCGATTTTTTTCAATATATCGAAAACTACTAGAGATTTTTTATTGAAAATGGACATGTATCATTCTCATAGCAGAAACATCTTAAAACAATATTATAGTGAAATTGGTCCACCCCATAAAAATTTTATAGGGGTTTTGTTCCCTTAAACCCCCCCAAACTTTTGTGTACGTTCCAATTAATTCATTATTGTAGTACCATTAGTTAATCACAACGTTTTTAAAACTTTTTTGCCTCTTAGTATTTTTTTGATAAGCCAGTTTTTATCGAGATGCGGCTTATTTTTTCATATATTTACATAAAAATTTTATGGGGGTTTTGTTCCTTTAAACCCCCCAAATGTTTGTGTACGTTCCAATTAAACTATTATTTTGGTACCATTAGTTAAACACAGTGTTTTAAAAACTTTTTTGCCTCTTAGTCTTTTTTTGGTAAGTCACCTTTTATCGAGATATTTTTTTGGTAAGTCACCTTTTATCGAGATATGGCTTCTTTTTCAAAATATACCTAAAAATGTAAATTATAAATAAATTTTCAGATTATTAACAGGTCTCTATAATCGTACTTAACCATATACAAATATGTGGTGGATTCGACAAATATTCAAAATATCTCGATAAACAGTGGCTTATCGAAAAAGTACTAGGAGGCAAAAAAGTTTTAAAAACATTGTGTTTCATTAATGGTGCCTCAATAATAATTTATTTGGAACGTACACAAAAGTTTGGGTGGGTTTAAGGGAACAAAACCCCCATAAAATTTTTATGGGGTGCACAAATTTCACTTTAATTTTTATTTAAGATGTTGCTGTCATAAGAATGCCACATGTTAATTTTCAATAAAAAATCGCTAAGAGTTCTCGATATATGAAAAAAAATCGATTTTCATTTTGTAACTTCAAAGGGCTGTAACTTTTTTTGTGTGCACTATTGTATATAGGTAAGTGAGGTTCAATCGACCTATTTTTGACCCCAGAATCTGTGGTATAATTTATGACGAATATTTTCGGGACACCCTGTATACTACAAAAATATATAAATATTATATATAAAATATATAAATAAAAATATTATATACAGAGTCATGAAGAACTGTACATACTCCTACCTGGTATAGAGGCTCCTATGGGGAATAACAAATGACCATTAAAAAGTGTCTGCTCCCATTGTTTAATAATATACAGGGCGAGTTTCGCATTTTGACAAAAATTTGTATTCGTCGTAATTGTTGAACGGTCAGATCGATGTGTCTGTTATTTTGGTCAATCGTTACACTATTACCACCTAATCAACTGCTTTATTAAAACTAGAAAAAAATCAGGTCCGGCTTCAAAAAAATTAGTTCGTTTGATTCTTAGAAAAAATTTCACCCTGTATACGCTTTTTGAAAACTCTAATATGAATTTTACAAATTAGACAAATAAGCAATTAAAATGACGTATTTATTTTTTCCCCACACGATTACTTATGTTTTTATAAAAAAATCAAATTTGACTATGAATTAAAAGTTTGGTAAAGTGAACCATATATTTAAAAAAAATAACTTTTATTACAAAAATTAATTTTTTTGAACAAAAATTTAATTTATTTTACCACCTAATCAACTGATTTATTCAAACTAGAAAAAAATCAGGCCCGGATTTAAAAAATTAGTTCATTTTGGTCGTAGAAAAAATTTCACCCTGTATACGCTTTCTGAAATTTCTAATATGAATTTTAGAAATTAGACAAATAGGCAATTAAAATGACATATTTTTTTTTTAATTTAGCTAATGCCTCGACAACTAATGGCCATTGGCATGGTAGGTACGGTAATTTTGAATAGTTAGGTACCTAGTGTCATGTGTAGTGTGTGTGTTGAGTAAGTGTCTTGTTACTTTGCAAAGTCGACGTCATTGTCTTTGCAAAGAGACGCTAATTGTATCCGAACGTCTGCGGTCCCTCCGGTGAGTACCGATCCCACAAGGACAGAAACTATATTCATTCATTAATTTATAATAAATGAAAATTTTCTGACCCTGGTGAGATTCGAACCCACAACCTTTCGGATTTTTTCGATCCAAAGGCAGGCGCTCTTACCAAAATGGCATATTTATTTTTTTCCCCACACGATTACTTGATTTTTTATTAAAAAATCAAATTTGTCAAAATCGGAATTTTAACCCAAAAATGAAAAAAAAAATGAAATCACGATTTAACTCACTACAAATCTGTTCCGGTTTAATATTTTTTTGCTGAAATTTTTACAGCACATATCTCCTACCCCTTGTGAAGACTATGAAAATTGTTGTAGACTTTCAGTCTTCTTCTCATAAAAGTTATGAATTTTTAAAAATGAAAGGTGCATATTCGTTAATTGCAAAATTAAATCGCAAAAATTAAGTGAATAAATTTAAAATTTATCTATTTGATCACGTCTGTGTTAAATTATAGAGTCCAAAGAGAAGTGTTATGGGTTTTAGATCTAGACGCGGTATAGAAAAAAAATGGTGAAGCTTTTAATTTTAAGAAAAACGTTGTTTAAATTTTTTTTATTTTTATGGTTAAATTCCGATTTTGGCAAATTTGATTTTTTAATAAAAAAAATAAGTAATTGTGTGGGGAAAAAAATAAATACGCCATTTTAATTGCCTAATTGTCTAATTTGTAAAATTCATACAAGAGTTTTCAAAAAGCCTATACAGGGTGAAAGTTTTTATAAGACCAAAACGAAATAATTTTTTAAATCCGGGCCTGATTTTTTTCTAGTTTGAATAAATCAGGTGATTGGGTGGTAACATAGATTAAATATTTGTTCAAAAAAAATTAATTTTTGTAATAAAAGTTTTTTTAAAATCTGGTTTCTAGTAAATATGGTTCACTTTACCAAACTTTTAATTATTCACAGTCAAATTTGATTTTTTTATAAAAAAATTAAGTAATCGTGTGGGGAAAAAAATAAATATGCCGTTTTAATTGCGTATTTGTCTAATTTCTAAAACTCATATTAAAGTTTTCAAAAAGCGTATACAGGGTGAAATTTTTTCTAAGACCAAAATGAACTAATTTTTTAAATCCGGGCCTGATTTTTTCTAGTTTGAATAAATCAGCTGATTAGGTGGTAACATAAATTAAATATTTGTTAAAAAAAAATTAATTTTTGTAATAAATGTTATTTTTTTTAAATCTATGGTTCACTTTACCAAACTTTTAATTCATAGTCAAATTTGATTTTTTTATAAAAAAATTAAGTAATCGTGTGGGGAAAAAAATAAATATGTCATTTTAATTGCTTATTTGTCTAATTTATAAAATTCATATTATAGTTTTCAAAGAGCGTGTACAGGGTGAAATTTTTTCTAAGACCACAACGAACCAATTTTTTTGAAGCCGGACCTGATTTTTTTCTAGTTTGAATAAATCAGTTGATAAGGTGGTAATAGTGTAACGATTGACCAAAATAAGAGACACATCGATCTGACCGTTCAAAAATTATGGCGAATAAAGTTTCTGTCAAAATGCGAAACTCGCCCAGTATATTATTAAACAATGGGAGCAGACACTTTTTAATGGTCATTTGTTATTCCCCATAGGAGCCTCTATACGAGGTAGGAGTATGTACAGTTCCTCATGACTCACCCTGTATAAAACTATAAAAATACAAAAAAATACTACAAAATACAATAGTATTTTGTATTTTGACAACCAAACCCGATTTGGGCTTCGAAACGTCAATAAATTCATTTTTTAGTAAAATTGTGGCTTATTTTCCATAGAAAATACTTAATTATAAAAATGACACAAGGAAATAGCTTCACAACACCCTAATATGCATTGAAAAAGCTATAAAAATTATTTCATTTTATAGGAAACTAGAACAGGTCAAATTATCTATTTATTTTTCTGTTTTAGTACGTTTTGATATTTCTTTTTTTTTTTATTGACATCTGACAATGAACGACATTGGTGTAATGGTGTAACGCTGGTACCGATGACGCGTCCGATTCGAGTCATCGACGCGACAACTATGCGTTTTCCAACTATTTCCCACTACGACCATCGGAGTGTTAGGAGATGAGGTCGCCGAGATTGCATAAAATACAGATCGAGGTTAAGGTTAAGACTCAACTAGTTCAAGCTGGAGAACATGATCATGCTGATCTGGTAAAAACTCAATCCGGGTCACCAACTGGTGATCTACCGGTCTTTAACGTATTGAGTTGGAGGCAGCGGGAGTCTTACAAGGTACTGATCTATAAAGACTCACCTGGTTCAAGCTGGAGTGCTGATCTAGTGAGAATCAATCGGGCTTTGACGTATTGAGTTAAAGCCAATCAGGTAGCGGTTCAGAGTTGATGAAACGCTCGCAGCGACCGCAATTGTACATTGAATGGTTGTTCCCATCTTCATAGCTGGCATTACGTTGCCGAGATGTTACTAGACGATTGTATTAGCTCGCCACATATCGGACCCCAATTCTTCTCAATAATTTACGAAACCGGAAGGCCACAAACACATCAATTCTATTGCATTTTGGCGAACGTTCCGCTATGCATGGTATGGCTCTTATTGTTATAGTGTTATTAGTTTGCAAATTTGAGCATACAAATAACTTCTTCTTCTTAAAGTTCCATCTCCTATCGGAGATTGGATATCATAATGGCTATGGTCTCTTTGTTGGCTGCTGCTCTGAACAGTTGTAATGAACTACAGTTAAACAATTCTCTAAGGTTTCTGATCCAGGAGATGCGTCTTCTTCCTATGCTTCTTCTTCCTTGGATCCTTCCTTGCATAATAATTCTCAGCAACTCATATTTTTTCCTCTGGTAATGTGACTTAAATATTCCAGTTTTCTTGTTTTTATACTGTCCATAATTTTGAACTCCTTATTTAAACGTCTTATCGTTACGTCTTAACATTGGTAAACCTTTGAACACACTGAATTTTCAATATTTTTCTGTAACACCACATTTCGAACGCTTCTATTTTTCTTATGCATTGTCTACTCAATGTACAAGATTTCATTCCGTATAGTAATATAGAAAATATGTAGCATCTTAGAGCCCTCCATCTGAGAGGCAACTGAAGGTCATTGTTTGTAAGCAGTGTCTTCATTTTTATAAATGATTGCCTTGCCGTTTCAATTCGGACTTTAATTTCTTGGCTTTGGTCATTTTTGCCATCAACCCAGGTTTCCAGATATTTGTATGTCTTTATTTTTTCTATTTGAATTTGTTCTATCATTAACCTTTCATTTTCATGTTGTGTTTTTGAGACGATCATAAATTTAGTGTTTTTCTTGTTTATTTTTCGTCCATATCGAATGCAATAACTATCTAACTCCTAAACAATTTAGTTGATCACTCACCGTAAAAAGGGTCTAATTTTCACCATCACTTTTTTGCTATCCCTCTTTGTTGCTGTGAATGTCCGCAATTGGGAGCAAACCAGAAATACTTGTGATAAATTTAATTTGTATTATGCATTAAAAGAGGTATAAAAATTATTTCTTTTTATGCGAAATTATTGAAAAAATATATTTGTCAATTTATTTTGCTGATATAGCACGTTCTGACATTTATTTATTTATTATTTTTCATCTGTCATACATATCGTAGCCCGACTTCAATAGTGCCATAACCCCAAAAAAGGAAAATGTTTTTTGGACTAAGACGTTGTGGAATAATGTCACATAATTTAGTGGTCTTAGAATCTACATAGTGCGCCTGTGTCGTTATTAGCATTTCTCTCAGCATAAGAAAGTAAGCCACAAAGCAGTTTGCGTTACGCTGTGGTCGAGAGTGGATGAGTGATAAGTACCGATTATTTTTAAGTACCTACTGCCCTAACATGTGATGATATATTTGTTAGCCAAGAGAAATTAATCAAGACAAAACTTGTCTAGTGCCATAATTCCACTTATATTTCTTTTTTAATAATTGCCATAGTGGTTCGTAGAATAATCATGAATAAAACGCTTGTACCAAGATGTGGCTCCTAGGAATTTTCGTAGTTGTTTGATAGATTTCGGGGATGAGTAGTCGATGATAGCCTTAATTTTGTTTTCGGTAATTTTTATGCTTTAACATTATGTAATTCCTCGTTTTTTTTAATTTATATACCCAGTCTACCGTTTAATCGGTTATTTTTAAGCCTAACGCTCCTTGTTAGTTCGACATATTCTGTATATTTGTTCAATCCCATCAAATGTTTTATATCCTTTTAAAATAACTGCTCCACAGCCACTATGATAATTTAGGATAGTAAATTCAGACAGAGACAAGATTCGTAAACCTAGGGCTAGAATGACGATATTTGATATATGAATATTAATATCGAGGGATTTAATTAGGAATCACATTTTTCCCTACGTCAAATAAATATACAGTGCGGTGAAATAAGTGTTGCCCCCCCCCTGTTAACTTGTTTATTTTAAGAATATAAGCAAAACGCTTGGACAGGTCGATTTTTAAATTAACCATAGTATATTATAGCATCAACATTTCGAACTTTACGCGACCCCTTTTCAGGTGACAGCCATAACTTTGATTTTTTTTTAATAGTAAAGTACATCATGTGGCACCTCATTTAACAGCTTTTGAAATACTGATTTCAAAAATGTATAATACTTTAATCTTTTTGAGATCCTAGGCGCAAAATTTCGGTCGAACACTTTTTAAACGCATTTATTTTTTTCGAATTCTGAGAAAACTAATCAGTATTTTTGAAAAATTTAAACGCAGAATGAAAGATTAGATTATTTCGGAGGGCTGACAGTCCCTTAGAATAAACAAAAAGTTTCTTTTAAATGATATATTTGAAATTAAAAATCACACTAAATTTTTTTTTTTTTTCACCACTGTGACTTATTAAAATAAACATTATAGGAGTTCTCAGGGACTTTGGACCGTAGAGAATACTGTAATATTTCATTTTCGTTTAAATTTTTCAAATATATTTATTAGTTTTTTTAGGATTTGAAAAAAAAATGATTGCATTTAGAAAGAATTCGACCGAAATTTTGCGCCTACGCTCTCAAACAGGAATTAATTATTATACATTTTTGAAATCACTATTTTAAGAGCTTCAACATGAGGTGTCACATGATGTACTTTCCTATTTAAAAAAAAATCAAAGTTATGGCTGTCACCTGAAGAGAAATCGCGTAAACTTCGAAACGTTGATAATATAATATACTATGGTTAGTTTAAAAATCGACCTGTCCAAGCGTTTTGCTTATATTTTTAAAATAAACAAGTTAACAGGGGGGGACAACACTTATTTCGCCGCACTGTTTAAAGGAAGGAGGTATGTGGCTCAGCACGCTGGTTGGTAAAATATGTAATGATGGCTAAGTTTAATACACATAGCCGTTGGGACAGGATAGCGTTTCGTCAATTTCGCTCAACTTGCCAAATCGACGGGGTTCGGAAAGGCTTCGGGAGACATGCAGCGCACTTATCCCTGGTAAGTTATTCTCCGTTTAGCACATAGAGAATATCCTAATGGATTTCTGTTCAGTCTTTTGTATTGTCAGATGCGGTATAAGAATGTTGTTTCGTACATTGGCGTACTTTAAAAGATAAAAGTTTATCATCACATCTATAATATATTACGTTGATACACCCTAAGCCTCGCATTTTGAATAGGGGTGCCTTAACAATAGTAAATTATCATATTTTAAGTGTGAATTTCATGGTAAAGCGATGCCAATAACGACAAATAAATACTAGCAATATCTAGCTACACATACAGTTAACATGAGTGCAGACTTTGGTTAGCTTAGATAAGGAAGTTGCAGAGACACACAACGAAGAGGTCACACAACATCTTGTTTGTGCTCTCCGGAAAAGTTTGCGATTTTAGGGTTATGGCACTAATGAAGTCGGGGTACGATAATATAATGTCGAAAAACTTTTCCGTATCTCTGTCATTTCCAAGAGCGCTATTTAATGTTATGAAAGAAAATTAATGAGATTAATATTGGGACCAAAAAAAACAAGCGAGGGAGAAACAAAAATGAAGACCCATAAAATGATTCAACAAGAAATGGGAGGTGAGAAATAGCAAGCACATAATCAGAAGGGCACCCATAGAAATTGTATAAAGAATCACAAACAGGACACCACTGGGTCCAGGAAAAAGAGGAAGACTCAGGATAAGATGGTGGAACCGGATAGAGGAAGCCATACATAAAATATTGGAAATACATAACTAACGCTGCAAAGACACATATAGATCTACACTCCTGGCCAAAAAAACCTGGACACCTTAAAAATAGGTCATTTTTGATGTCACGTATCTCCTAAACCTGTGGTCCGATTTTAGTGATTTTTTTAATATGTTATAGCCTTATTCTTTAACAATATCGCTGTGATAATATTGTTGCTAGACAGGTAAATTGTCATTGTATACCGGGTGTATCAATCAAACTGTGTTTTTTTCTCAAAGTTCGCCACACCCAGTAGAATATTGTAGCATTTATAAAATACTAAAATTAAAACCCAGCTATAGCCTCATGTTTTCTTAACATTCTGTTTTTTGATTCATTCTCTTATGTTGTATAATAAAAAAAGTTAGGTACTTTAACAACTAGCCATGTTTTTCATCAATACAGGGAGATTTTAAATAAGTATAACAAACTTTAAGGGGTAATTTGAATGAAAAAATAATGACAGTTTGCTTTATAAACGTATGTTCGCAAATGCTTCGTTTCTGAGATACAGGGTGTTGAAATTTTTCTTACAAAATGACGACGATTTGATCTGATTTCTGGACGAACTGTAAGAAGAGTTCTGTATGAAAGTGGTTTACGCTCTCATAAGCCAGTAGTATGCCCTAAATTAACAGCAGCTCATCGGGCTAACAGGATGAGATTTGCGAATGACCACAGAGACTGGACTGTTCAGCAATGGAGTGATGTAATGTTTTCTGACGAGTCCGGTTTTTGCTTACGATCTCCAGACGGACGCAAACGTGTATGGAGGAGACCCGAAGAACGATTTGCACCTTGCTGTATTTCACCCAGAACGCCGTTTGGTGGCGGAGGTGTTATGGTATGGGCAGGTATTTCTTTCCACGGATGCACCGAATTAATTTTTATCGAACATGGAACTCTGACAGCAGATAGATATATACGACAGTGTCTAGAGGAGAATGTTGTCCCCTACGCCCCTTTCGTTGGGGATAATTTCTTATTTATGCAGGATAATGCGCGTCCACATACTGCGCGAATCTTCATGGACTACCTAAATACTGTCGAAATTCCAGTTTTGGATTGGCCCGCTTGTAGTCCTGACATGAATCCAATAGAACATTTATGGGATGTTTTAGGGAAAAAAATTAGAAAGAGGCAACCATTGCCAGTATCAATTCAAGAGCTGAAAATAGCGTTGAATGAAGAATGGGAGCATATACCGCAAGCACAAATTCAGCAACATATTGCAAGTATGCCTAGGCAGATTGAAAGCCTCTGCAGATGTAGAGGAGGCAATACCCGGTACTAAACCAAAAGAATAGTCAACTGTGGGCAATTAAAATAATATTTTTTCTTTTCTTTAATTTTTCCAACAATGTTAATTTTTTTGCGTTGTTTATTACTTTCTTGTGGGTTACTTATTTTCCCTATTATTACTTTTTGATGTTTTAAATAAATTATTTTTATTATCTATATTTATTTCCCCCCATTTAAACCCCTTAACAGATAGAGAATTTTAAAAAACGTACAAAATGCAAGTGTCCGGATTTTTTGACGAGGAGGTTACTGTGTAAACGTTAAGAAGTTTTAATTTTCTTGCATAAAAACAGCGCCTCGCATGAAAAAAAGGCAAGAAAGGTTTTTTGTTGCAAATTTAAGGAGGAATAGAAAAATGATTTTTAATTTAAAATATCTCAGTGGTTTACTAATTGTTTCTATAAAAAGTTCAGACCATTACACGTACGGGTCATATTACCCGTATGCGCGCCTTTGGTGAATACAAAATTCTTAGTTGTATGTCAAAAAATGCGAAATAGCTACCTCTTAAAACCCACCAAATTTAATTTTCATATCTTAACCGGTTTTAGAGCAATACATAAACCGTCAGTTTGTAAGAAAAATTTCAACACCCTGTATCTCAGAAACAAAGCATTTGCGAACATACGTTTATAAAGCAAACTGTCATTATTTTTTCATGCAAATTACCCCTTAAAGTTTGTTATACTTGTTTAAAATCTCCCTGTATTGATGAAAAACCTAGCTAGTTGTTAAAGTACCTAACTTTTTTATTATCCAACATAAGAGAATGAATCAAACAACAAAATGTTAAGAAAATATGATACTATAGTTGGGTTTTAATTTTAGTATTTTATAATTGCTAGAATATTCTACAGGGTGTGGCGAACTTTGAGAAAAAAACACAGTTTGATTGATACACCCGGTATACAATGACAATTTACCGGTCTAGCAACAATATTATTACAACGACATTGTTAAAGAATAAGGCTATAATATATTAAAAAAATCACTACAATCGGACAACAAGTTCAGAAGATAAGTGACATCAAAAATGACCTATTTTCAAGGTGTCCAGGTTTTTTTGGCCAATAGTGTATAAGAAATAAACCAAATAGGAATAGTCCACCTGAAAAAAAGGGTTAGGTACTATATGCCCCTGCATTGCCATAATCCACTAGGATTGAACGGCTGTGATGATGATGATGATGAGGATCATGATGATGATCTTCGAAGGCGCGTCTACATATTAAAAATCGATTTTAGCGTGTAGACGCCACTATCCGTTTAAAACACTCGCCTCCAGTACTCGCCCCAGTAACTCATAAGACTTTCTGGGAATTTTTTCTCTACACTGTTTTCTATACGTACAGTTATATTAAAAAAAAAAAGGGGTACAAGTATTAGAAAGAGAAGTTAACGTCATCCTATTTGTGTAAAACCGGCTGGGATTTTTGGAGGTTATCAAATGTCACAGGTTATTAAAAATATAAATCATTGGCGTTGAGCATTAATTAGACGAAACCATTTATTCAACAATTATATAAAGAATAATTTTAATGACTGTTACAAATATAATTTAGTATTTGGTGATAGAACCGTCTGCTTCTATAACTTTATTTAGTCTATTTGGCATACTTTGAATTATATTAGATATCATATTTGGATCAAGATCTTCCCAGCACTCTAGGATTGTATCCCACAATTGATCTGAATTTTGTGGCATAAAATTTCTTTTATATATTTTTTTAACAATTATGCCCCAAATGTTTTCAATTGGATTTATATCTGGACTGTGCGCAGGCCATGGCAATACTTCCAGGTTTTGAGTTTGAAACCAATTCCTTACAGCATGGGCAGTGTGGACTGAACAATTATCTTGTTGATATATAAAAGTATTATTAGGATACAATTGCTCAATAGAAGGGAGCATTACGTGTTCCAAAACGTTAATGTAATTGTCGGCAGTAAATCTTCCCTCTAATCGACAACAAACACCAGGTCCATGTATACTAGTCCAACCCCATACATTTACAGAAAAACGTCCAGATTTATTATGAGAGTAAATATATCGTTCTTCAAACCTAGTATTGGCTGGACGATAAACACGGATTTGACCGTTATAGGTCGACTGAAAAGTCTTTTCGTCAGTAAAAATGACGTTGTTCCAAAATTGTGGGTTGCGGTAAATATAGTTTAGTGCAAATATTACTCTTGCTTGCCGATGTTCAACAGTTACTAATGGTTTTTTAGCAGATGGTCGGTTTTTTAATTCAGATTCATTGATCCTTCTGCTTACAGTAGGTTGGGCACCAGGAAATCCCGTATGAATCCTTGAATCCTTCGACGTCGCAAATTAATTATCTCTTAAGAATTGAACTAAAACAGCATCTTGTTGAGGAGTGGATACTTTGGAATGCCCTGAACCAACTTTTCTTTTTAATGATTGTTGTTGGACCCATCGTTGCTTAATTCTGAAGATTGTTTTCAAATTTCTATTATAGAAATTTGCGAGCGCACGAATTGACCATCCTTCTTCCATTTTCGTAATTATTTGAGCCTTTTCAATCTCACTTAAATGACGAGGCATATTAATTTTTTATTGTACGTAACGTTAAACCTTCTATCAAATTAAACGTCTTTGACGTCTATGAGTTGCATTTTTGATCACTTATGACATTTGATAACCTCCAAAAATCCCAGCCGGTTGTACACAAATAGGATGACGTTAACTTCCCTTTCTAATACTTGTACCCTTTTTTTTTTAATATAACTGTACAGGGCCGCTTATAGCCCGTTTCCCGATACTCTTTTCATGCTGTCTGTCCATCTAGTCGGTTTTGGTCCACGGCTTCCTTTTAGTTTTTGGACCTCCATTCCATTACTCTGTTCTGGTCATTTTGCATAATATCGTATCCTCGGGGCTGAAACTTTCCTTTACTATACTTAATACTAACTATCAACTAACTAACTATGACTTAACAGGAACTCAGGATATACAACATAATATCAGTCAGTATTTTTATTATTTTTATTGGTTTTTATTATTGAACCCTACATTCATACTCAACATACGTTAATACATACTTCAACATTCTCTGTCATCTTAACTAACTTCTCTGTTACTTAACATTCTTTGTCATCCAAGCGATAATTGAAAAATATTGCAACTAATGTAAAAATATACACAGTGGACCAAAGACAGCAGTTCACCTCGACATTTGGCAGTATTTATTAGATTTTAAGATTCAATATTCAACCTACCAAGTGGCAGATGGGTGGCAGCTTGAACATTGAAATTAAGCAAAAAGCCATGTTTATTTATCTAAAAACATTTTTGTCTGTTTTGTGACAGCAGTAGAATGTATTTTGAATTAAACAAATTACATACATTGTTCTTTTTATTTCAATTAATCTAATTTAAAAATTTTTTTCTTAGACACCCTGTATAAATAATTATGTTAATGTTTATATTACTGAATAGAGAATTGAGTAAAATTTCAAATAAGCTAGCAAACAACTTAAATTACCCTTATAAAAATAAGGGGCGGGGAAGTGGAAGGGAGGAGGTTGACAAATGACAGATGTATGTACCGTAAAAATCTGTCCCAGTTAGATCAAAAATTGACCTGTTTCGTCATTTCCTTAAAATCTAATAAATACTGCCAAATATGGAGGTGGACTGTTTCCTTTGGCCCACTCTGTATTTTATATCAGGTGTTGATGTTTGTATTTTAGAAATTGCAATTAAATTTGTGTTAAATGCAAAATAATTTAATTTTCAATTTTTAAAGGACCACGGTTTCCAATTAACGTGCGAGTCCGGTTATTTGTTTGCAATTTTACTGATTACTAATAAATTATTACTGTGCTTTTATTTAATATCAATGAAAACAATTTTAGCATATGGGTTTTGAATTTTGTCTTTAATATGATATGATGTTATTTGTTTTTTTTTATAATTAATATGGTAATATAACCTGACCAATATAATAATATCCAAGTTGTACCTACCCCAAAAGTGTTTCAATGTATGGGAAAATTAAAATTTACAAAAAAAATCCAAAATATTTACTGTATAGTTGTTAGATAGGTAGTTTTACATTTACATTAAGAGCACACAGTAGCGATCAACAGGTAGCAACAAACGCAGTCCAAGATTGCGAAAGTTCTGCGAACTTTCAAAAGTGAGGCAACAGTGCGTCGGTAATTCGATACTGACAGTGACGTTTATACTATCAAAAACAATAATTTTTATACACATAGGCGCGAAATGTTACCAAATCAGTGACGCTCGATTTCTTGTTATAAAAAAATCGATTTTTCTACGGCCATGCTAAAAGAGCCACTTTCACGCACGCATTTCGTTTCCGAAAGTTTTCCGCACGGCGTGCGGGAAAGTAAATTACCTTGTAATATGGCATTATAATATATTATAATACATGCAATAAACTAATATTTATATATTATTTACTAATTTATTTCAAATTTATCTTATTGTGTTCATGTTTTAATGAAATTAGCGCGATTATTGGATGAAATAAAATTATTTTGACATAATATTTAAAAGTAAGATCAGTAGACAATTACAATGGTTTTGAATCGTCGTCATGGAAACCAATATCGTCGTCGTGGTAACCCATTTTATTAAAAGCTTGGTTTTGACAACCTTGTCAAAGAATTAATTTATGTATTTCCGCTTCGAAATAAAAATTGATATAACTCTATTTTTTGTGGTTTCTTTTCCAAACGTACGGCCCTAGAAAAAATATTGTTCCTAACTCATGCGGAAAGTGTCTTCCCCGCACTCGGCCGCTTGCCCGAAATCCGCTATCGCGTCGTTCGGGTCAACGGTAGTCTCGTGCGTAAAATTATTATTTTCCGCACTAGTTAGGAAAATAACTACTTAGTAGTTCCAATGTGACACAAAATCTAGGCACGGGATAAAAAAGTTTATGTGAAGAAAGTGTATTTTTTGTCTTTCGTAATGGCGGTACAGGCTCCTTTTTTCAATATTTTATTTAGTTATAGAGTAATTTCCACATACTAACATATTTCTGAAATTGGGCTCTGTACCGCCATTCTTTATTATATTACGAATATGTGTGCCAAATATCTCGACAAAATATTCAAAATTAGAGCCGTAATCTTGAAAAGCGTTTGTTGCTGCCACAATTCGTGTAGTAAGACTTTCTTTTGTGCGGTTTCCATGAAGGTTATTATAAAACCACCAAATTTGATATAATCTTAATTTGATTTGTTATCAAACAATCAATAGTATCAAAAGGAAATCTTCCTGTAGTACTGATGGACAATCAATAAAAAATTTCGTAAATCTCCCAGAAAATGTGTTAGAAGTCCTCATCTCACTAATTAATGATTCTTTTGAGAAAGGTAAATTTCCAGAGTGCCTAAAAACAGCCGTCATGATTCCCCTTTAAGAGAGGTAAAAAATTTAATGCCTGCAACTATAGACCTATTGCATTTCTACCGGCACTCTCCAAAATTATTGACACTCAAAAAAGCCCTAATTATGTCCTTTCTAGTTGAAAACAACATTTTATCACAAAATCAGTTCGGCTTTTTAAATAATAAATGTACCACTGATGCCATGTTTTGTGTACTACATGGGGCTTATCAAGCACTGAACAATAATCTTCACACAACCACTGTTTTTGTGAGTATGATACATACATTTTGATAAAAAAAATTACATTTATAGGAATCTCTATGAATCGGTTTCAATATTACTTGGATAATAGGGACCAACTGGTTAGCGCAAATGGTACAGTACTCGCAAGTGATACAGCAAATGATACTCTAGTCTCAAAAACATTGTATGTGGGATACTTTAACTTATCTTTATTAATTACATCACTAGCTTAACAATTGATGGAAAAATGTTTCTTTTTACTGATGATACCAGTATTACATACTTGGAGCAATATTGCAACTCTTCATGCTACTATAACTTCTGATATACTCACAATAAACACCTGGTCCGCTTTCTTTTAATGTAGAAAAAACAGTAGCATTATACTCTAAAGGAGTACTTCAACCCTTACCTCTTAACAACAGCCAAATAAGTACCGTTAATTCTGTAAAATTTCTGGATAAAAGATAAAGATAAAAGCTGGAAACCGAAGAAAAACAGGAAGTTAGAATAACATTTTTGAAAAAGTGAGTTCGTCAGTGGTAAAACGGTGCCAAAGATCCTATCGTTTCACCCCTCACTTTTTTAAATATATCCGATTTTACAAGACCGTATTTATTGAACGCCCCCCGGTATAATGGAAGTTTTATTTGTCAGTCTAGTAGTTCACATTTGAAAAACCATAAATTTTCTTACAGTCTATATCTGAACTAGGATGTGTATATGAATAGTTTTAAGCTTTATCTCTGAGTGTTCCCATTTAGTTGTGGAAACGTTCAGTTGCAAACGTTGGTTTTCTCATACGATAGAGTCTTTGTGTTTATTTTTTTATCTGGTAGTATCTCAATATGTTTATGCAAGAGAGAGCTGACAAAGAACTCAATTGTCAGACACGCGACTGCATTCCTGAAATTTTGTTTGTACAAAGTGCTAAAATCGTATCAGAAGAACAACTGCATAAGTGCTTGGACGTGAGAAAGCAGGAGAGCGTCCTTTGATTTTGTTTGTCATTATTCTATTGGTCAGAATATTAGCATGGCTGGTGTGGGTTTGACTTATAGTATATTTTGATTTTTTCTTAATTGGTTTAAATGAAAGAAAGATTAGATATTTTTCTTATTGGTCTAGGAGATAATTGGTGAAAGAGGAAAGGGATCGACTTTAGGACACGAGGGCCAAGTTCGGAGATAGAGAAGTCAGTTTAGTTTGGTCAGTTTAAGTCGGTCGATTAAAGGTTCAAGTTGCCAGAGCCTCGGGCCGCTGGGGTGGTACTGAAGAGATTAAATTCGAATTCTAGTTCATTCAGGCTAATCATATTTTTTGTTGCGTTTTGCTGAAACTTTTTATGGAAATATCCAATATTGTACTTTTTATGTTTTTGTACTGTAAATTCAGTGAATAGAGAGTGCCTTGGACATTACCAATGTAGAACAAGGACAGGACGATCCCTGATAAACAAGGTATTTGAAACATGTAAACCTTTTTTTATTTTTTTTTAATAACTGGACACTCTTAATTGTAACATTTGAAGAGGCCCATATAATTTTCTCTTTTTATTTTTTAAATAAATTTGATTCATTTGCAATAATGTAATAGAAGTAGTACGTAAAGGTCATGGTTACAGAATGGGAACAAAAAAATCCAAATGCAGTTCAACCTGCCACATCCGGACCTCTCATATCCGGACCTCCCCATATCCGGACGGTTCTGCCGTCCGGATCTACCGAGAAAGGCAGTCCCTATTAAACAACGCACCATCTCATCCCGACACAAAAGAACTAAAAGATGGCGAAATAATATAATATCGATGGCCTAGAAGCAATACCTCGTAAGTACCAAAAATTAAAAAATCACGCTTTTGGCACCGCAGTACTGATATAAACCATATCTACCATTCAACAAAAGTATAAAGCCGCAAAGCAATGAATATCGTACTTTTCTTCATGTGCCAATACCTCGCCTAAATATTTTTGCGTGCAATACCTCGTATGTGTTTATTTTGCTATGGTAGTTAATGTCGATTATAACGTAAAAGTTTGTTTTGCGAGTTCATATTATAAAGTTTACCAGTCTGGTGATTGGTAGAAAAGGTGTACATCAGTATTGTGGCGCCAAAAGCGTGATTTGTGGTACTTACGAGGTATTTCTTCTAGGCCGTCGATAAAAAGTTTTTGCTAAAAACCACACATTTTGACAGATGCACTTACGAGGTATAACTCCTAGGCCATCGATATATAATCTATAAAATGTGCCTATCGACGAAAGTTATTGACGGCGTTGATTACTGGAATGTATTAAGTAGAAAACGTTTCAGAGACTATAAAAGAAGTGGTCTTGATATCCGGATTTTTTCATATCCGGATAGGTCTGTCGCCACATTGATCCGGATATGGCAGGTTTTACTGTAATATGTTATACAGACGACGCCGCATTAATCGCCGAGACAGAAGATGATCTCCAAAGATTAACTCACATCTTCAATACAACAGCTAAGAAATACAATATGATAATATCTGCAGAAAAACCAAATGTATGACAACACCTAAATACCCACTACGATGTAAAATCGAAATTGATGGGAAAATAATAAAGGAGGAAGCAAGGTTTAGATATCTGGGAATAGATATAACCAGTTACGGAGATGTTAAAGAGGACGTACGACAACAAAGCTTAAAAGCACGTAAAGCGGCGGGATATCTTAATGGGCACACTCTGGAAGAACAAACACCTAAGACAAGACACAAAATCAAGAATCTATAAAGCAGCAATTAGACCTATATTGACATACACGGCGAAAACAAGACCTGACACATCTAAAACGAGACGACTACTAGAAACAACAGAGATTAAAGACTTCGAAACTGATTTCTTAACTAGTAAACAGTGTTTCCGATTAGCTCTTAGTTTTTATCAAAATTAAGGTGGTTTTACTTGTTAGAAAATTATCAAAGTTGGTATAATAGTGTATTATATAGTGCTTAATCCGATTTTGGGATCAAACTGTAAGTTAGATCATCTTTATTACTATTTTTTAATCAACAAACAGTAAACAACGGTTATAAATACCAGTAACGAGGTAATTAAGTAGCTTAATTACTAATGAACCTGTCCAAGCACAAGGGCCGTAATCAGGCAACATAGGCCCAATATGCAGGAAATTTCAGAGGAGAGATCTTCTGAACTTCAAAATTCTCAAGATGTCATTAATCCATCCAATCAATCAAAATTATATTCAACCGCTCTGACTCAACCTAACAAAAAATTCGCAAGCAAAAACCAAGCCATTTTATTCAATTCACTTCCAAATACAAAAATTGAAGATTATTTAAATGCCATAGCAACTAAAGTCGATCCCAATAAAATTCTCGCCATTTCCAGGATTGTAAATGATCGTATTTGCGTATATTTTACTACTGAAGAAACAGTCACCGAATTTTTAAGAACAGATAATGGAACAATAGTAATCAATCAGGAACGTATCCAAGCCAGGAAGTTAGTCACACCAAGCGAAAAACTGATAATTTCTAATGTTCCCCCATCAATACCTCACAGTATTATAGAGACTCAACTACAAAATTTTGCAATTCATCAAATAACTCCATTGGATTTTCTAAGAATAGGTACAACTAACTCTTTATTTAAGCATATCTTGAGTTTCCGACGCTATACTTACATTTCTCCTAAAAATCTGGAAAATATTCCTGAGTCTATATTAATTAACTATGAACAAATCAATTATCGAATTTATTTTTCACTTGAAAAACAGTCTTGTTACATTTGTAAAGAACAAGGTCATCTAGCCTCTCAGTGCAAAAAAAATAGAAACACTCAAACATCTATCGAAAATTCATCACCTACTGCTCAACCAAATTATATCCAAAATTGCCACCCTATCATAACAGATGCTCAGCCAACTATCCATCCTTCACAATCTTCGCAACAATCCACCAGTCCACAATCAAAAGAAACAACCAATACTTCTCTATTTGATTCAAATCCCATTCAAACACCTATCCAGCCAGATAATGTTGAAATGAATAATCACAGCCAAAATCAACCTCCTACACCCTCTGACACTCAATCGTCTAAACGAGCGGTGTCAGAAATAACGTCTCCTTCAACATCAGTAGACCAGAACCCATTTAAAGAACCTCTGCGTAAATCTAAGAAAGCAAAAACTATTCCTGAAGATAATAAGACTTTAGCAGAAGATCTTATTAAATGCACTAGTTCTTTTTTCCAAGATAATTCTGACAACGGATATTTAACCCAGGAAGAACTAATTGATTTCTTTGAAAATGCATACGGCTCTGCAGATCCTCTCAGCATTGCAAAAACGTATACAGAAGATATCGAAGGACTACTCAATTTTTTAACTAAAATCCATCCAGCATTAACTCCCAAGTATCTGAAAAGTCGCTGTACAAGATTAAAAACTAAGATTAATAAACAGCTATTATTATCCGCTTTCTCTACTGATCACAGTGAATACAGCAGCGATGCCTCTGCTGAAATTTAAAACAACATTCAACTGTATACTGCAATGGAACCTAAATGGGTATTACACCCATTTAGAAGAACTTAAATTAATTATAGCTAAGTTTAAACCATCTGTAATATGCCTACAAGAAACCCACTTCAAAGAAGATAACTGTCATAATTTAAGAAACTATACTCCGTACTATAAGAACAGAATAACTGCTAGCCATGCTAGTGGGGGAGTAGTAATATATGTCCATAACTCCTTTAATACCGAAGTAATACGTTTAAGAACTGAGTTGGAGGCAACAGCAGTATCTATAAAAGGCCCCCACAAAGTCAATATATGTAATATTTATTTTCCTCCGAACTTAGACCCGTCCATAAAAGAAATAACTGAACTCTTCAATCAAATTCCAGAACCGCGTATTATATTAGGCGATTTTAATGCCCACAATATACTTTGGGGAGGTAAAAAAACAGATTCCTTGGGACGTAAAATCGAACAAATTGTTACAGATTCTAATATGAATATCCTTAACGATGGAAGAATCACAAGGTTCAATATTTCCACCGGCAATGGATCCCCAATAGATTTATCCCTCTGTGACCCTGTCTTACAACCAACTCTGTCGTGGGATGTGACATCCCATTTGCATGGAAGCGATCATTTTCCTATCCTAATTACGAACAATAACCATATCTCCTCATCAATTACATCCAATAAATGGTGTCTGAAAAATGCAGATTGGTCTCTATATTCCTCTTTAATTTCACAAAAAATTTCTCAGTTGGTTCAGCCCTTTGATACAGACATTGATATTAACTCCAAAGTACTCCATCTCGTACAGTTTTTAACGTCAATAGCTCACGAGTCCATAGGTTATTCAAAATTTCCAAAAAAACGTGCTCCAGTCCCGTGGTGGAATTCCCACTGCGAAGCAGCAATTAAAGAGTCAAAAAAGGCGTTTTATAAATTAAGAAGGCACCCAACTTTAAATAACCAGCTAGAATTCAAAAGATTAAGGGCGTATTGTAGATACACCTTAAAGAGGAGTAAGAGAGAAGCCTGGGAAAATTATGTATCATCTTTAAATTCATCTACCCCGACTTCTGAGGTTTGGCAAATGATAAGCAGAATGTACGGGAAAAAATCATTTAACACCATTCATTACCTAGAACATCATAACCATATTTATTCAACTAAGCAAGAAATAGCCTCCGTACTAGCAAACGTATACCAACAACATAGCAGTGACGAAAATCTATCTACAAGTTTCCTAGCCCATAAAAATAAATTTAATAATGCATGTATAAATCTTGATGACCACAATAATTTACCTCTAAATGCCATATTTACGATGGATGAACTGTTAGAAACTTTAAACAAAGTTAAAGACACTAGCCCAGGGCCTGACAACATCCCTACGACATTTTTAAAAGCTATGCCAACGGAAGGAAAACAATATCTTTTGGATCTTTATAATTTCATTTGGACAAATAATGTTTTCCCCATTGATTGGTACGATTCCATTATTGTACCAGTTCTTAAACAGGGCAAGAATAAATCGGACCCAGAGTCTTACCGACCAATCTCCCTAACATCTAATATGTGCAAAGTACTTGAAAAAATGGCAAGCAACCGACTAATGTGGTACCTAGAAGATCGACAGCTACTTAGCCCTATACAAAGTGGATTTAGAAAGTCCAGATCTACATTAGACAACATAGTGGATATTGAATCTGTAATTCATGAGTCATTTGGATGTGGTCAAGAATGTCTGGCTGTATTTTTTGATATAACGCGTGCATATGATACAATCTGGAGATCAGATATCATAAGAATCCTGTCAAGTTGGTCGATTAAAGGAAATAGTATCAAGTTTATTAATAATTTTTTATATAGGCGAAACTTCAAAGTTCGAATAGACAACTTTCTTTCAGACTCTAAAATCCAATTAAACGGTATTCCTCAAGGGTCTACTCTTAGTGTTGCACTTTTCCTTATTGCCATCAATGACATCGCTAAGTCACTTAGCCCATTAGTCAAAGCCCGTCTATTTGCTGATGATCTTGTTATATTCTGTCGTGGTAAAAATATATCAACAATGACGACCCATATACAGCAAGCCATTTACAAACTAGAGAATTGGTCGAATACTACTGGCCTAGAATTTTCACCCACTAAAACGAAAGCAATGATCTTCAGTAAAACTCCAAAGAAACAAGTAAATCCACCGAAACTCTTCCTAAAAAATTTACCAATAAAGTATTCAGAATCGATCAACTTCTTGGGAGTAAAACTGGATAGCCGACTATCTTGGCAAGACCACATCCACTCTCTCCGTCTGTCAGTTCAAAACGGCCTTAACTTAATGAAAAGTATCTCTCATAAACAATGGGGTGCCGATTTCCAAACTCTTATGACTGTATACAAAACCCTAATTCGTTCAAAACTAGATTATGCTGCTGTTGCCTACAACTCAGCCAAAGGTTCACTATTGAAAGTGCTAGACACAGTTCATAATTCAGCAATTAGAATTGCACTGGGAGCACACTACACAAGCTCAGTTGAGTGTATGTATGTTGAATCAGGCGAACCATCCCTTCAACTCAGGAGAGAATACCTTAGCCTCATGTATGCCTTAAGAGTATCAACTAACCCACATGTACCTGTTTATAAAAACACATTTACAGATAGATTTCCATCGACATTTAATTGTGGGAAAAGATTGGATCCTCCGTTTTATCATCGAGTGAGAGCAACGTTACAGAGCTTAGACACAATAATTCCACACACTTACAATACTTTTAAAGTCAGCCAACACATATTACCATGGACAATTGCTCTCCCTGCTTGTAATACAAACCTATCTGCATTCAAGAAAGGTGACACACCAGCAAAAATCTTCAATCAGAGATTATTAGAGATATTAAATGGTTTTAATGATCACATCCATATTTATACCGATGCATCCAGATCTGCAAATGGAGTAGGAGCGGCTTTCACAACAGATAACTATAACAGTTCCTACCAGCTCCCTCCCCAAACCTCCATATTCTCAGCTGAACTCTTTGCTATCCTCCAGTCATTAAAGTTTGTTAACACACATGACATCAAATTCTCAATAATCATTAGCGATTCCCTAAGTGCATTAACGGCCTTGAGGCGGGTATACCCCAAACATCCTATCCTCCTCTTAATTAAGGCGGAACTCTTGATATGCCAACAAAATCAAAGATTAGTTCAGTTCCTCTGGGTACCATCACATTGCGAGATAAGTGGAAATGATAAAGCTGACACATTAGCAAAAAATGCGAGTGAGAATCCCTTAACAGACATCATAACTACTTGCGTTCATACTGATCTAAAGCAATATTTTAAAAACAAGATCATGACAAAATGGCAAACAAATTGGAACGAATCAAACTCTACATTAAGAACGATCAAACAAAGTATATCACCGTCGAAACATCCTACAAAGAGAAGAGACCAAGTGCTCATGTCCAGATTGCGACTTGGTCATACGAAGATCACCCACGACTTTTTATTAAAGAAGGAAGCCCCTCCGATGTGTTATGTGTGTGATAGTGAACTAACAGTGCAACATATAATAATAGACTGTCCCCTCTACGTTATAGAACGGCAACATCAACAGTTACCAACTACAATTAAAAGATTGTTTAAGTGAAAGTAATTCATGTAAGACTCTTAATTTTTTACGTACTATAGGACTCATTAACCAAATTTAATATACCTAAATTTTGTAATTTGATGTAAATACAGTTCATTGCTAATAACCCTTGTGGTTGAAGCAAATTGTAAATAAAAAAAAAAAAAAAAAAAAAACAGAGATTAAAATACTTCGACGAATATCAGGGAAAAGTCTGTTGGATAGGGTGAGAATCAAAAACATAAGAAGATTATGTAATATAGAAGACATTAATGGATAGGTGACAAAACGAAAACAGGAGTGGAACGAGCACATTCGTAGAATGGCAGAGGACAGGATAGTACGAATAGCACGAGATAAGTCACCAAATTGACGGAGGAGTATTGGCAGACCAAGAAAAAATGGTGCGATAATTTAAACAATTTAGGAGGCTAATGAATGATATCCAATCTCCGATAGGAGAGGCACTCAAAGAAGAAAAAGAAGGAGGCTAATATTGAAGAAAAAATAGGCTTTAAAGCCTACATACAAGAAGGAAGAAGAAGAAGAAGCAATAATGTTTTGATTATTAATTATTATCTTATTCCCTTCTCTTGTTTCTTTTGTTCTCTTGAGCAACAATTAAGCAAGAATAAACTAAGAATAAGGTAGCTTATATTATATTTATATGTATGTAAATGTATGTATTTTGTGATAACCATGTTTGATTAATCATTTTTTACGTGAGGTATTTTTTAAAGTTTTGTAGTCCGTTCTTGAACGGTAAAATATTGCAAAACCTCTAAATTTTAAAGAACCGCTTGGATTGACATGAAATTTGGCATACACATATCTAACAAGTCAAAGAAAAAAAGTGATATTTTGCCGATATGTGATTTTGCCCTGGGGGTGGTTTTCACCCCCTCTTGGGAGTGAAAAAATATTCGTCCCAAGAAAGTCAGGAAATGGATAAACTGGCTAATTTTAAGTAACTTTTGTTCTATAGAGTTTTTTCACTAAGTCAATACTTTTCGAGTTATTTGGCAGTGAATATGTTCATTGTTTCAACAAAATAACCACGCTTTTAGACGGTTTTTCGCAAATAACTCAAATAGTAAGTATTTTGTCGAAAAAAACATTCTTATTAAAAATATAGCCTGTAAAAGATTAAAAAAAATGGTGTATTTATCACGTCTCTACACCTCGTAGAAGCAGCGTTATAGCTAATGAAAATAGGTTCATATTCGTCAAATTCCAAATGGAATATTTTAACGTGAAATAACCAAAAATTAAGCACGTTTCGGGGAAAACTCATTTTAACTTATTTAAAGTATTTAAAAAAAACTTCATCTTTGTTTTATAAAAAAAAATTTCTAGCGTCAAAATTAAACAAGTTACGCTCAAAATAAGGTTAGTCCCTTTTGGTTTTGGTAAAAAAATCGAGAAATTCACCCCTAATTAATATCTTAAATGAACTTAATCGTTACGACTTCACAAGTTTCTTGACTCGTGTATATATTGTTTATATGATCTGTAAGTTTCATCGGTTCAAAGTCCTTATTTTTAAAAGGGCTGTAGTTAAAAGGGGTTGAACGAGTCACTGATCACGAATGTATGCAAATTTAGAAGCACCAAATCTTAATCAATTTTTGTCTAAGAGAAAAACAAAAAAATACATGATATTCAGAAAAGCGAATATGACTTTTTTTGTGTTTCGAGATTTTTGGTATCTCTAACAATTTTTAAGTTATTTTGAAAAAAAGCATATTTCTCAAAATATAAATTTTTAAAAATTTTACTTTGAAACCAATTTTTTTCAAAAATAAGCACTTTGAATCGATGAAACTTACAGATCATATTAACACAACATAAGTAAAATAATTTGTGGAGCGGTAACGATTAATTTCATTTAAGTTGCTAATTAGGGGGTGGTCTTCCCGATTTTTTTTTTGCAAAAACAAAAGGGACCAACTTTATTTTGAGCCTAACTTGCTTAAATTTAATGCTAGAGACTTTTTGTAAAAAGAGAAATAAACCTTTTTTTAAACACTTTTAAAAAGTTATAATGGGTTTTCCCCAAAAAGTGCTTAATTTTTTGGGTATTTCAAGTCGAAATATTCTATTTGAAATTTGGTGAATATGAATATATTTTTCATTGGCTATAACTCTGGTTCTACGAGATCAAGAGACCTACGAAATCCAGATACCATTTTTTTTGCATTTTTATAGGCTATATTTTTGCTAAGAACATTTTTTTCGACAAAATAATTCCTTTTTGAGTTATTTGCGAAAAACCGTCTAAAAATGTGGTTATTTTGTTGAAAAATGAACATATTTACTCGCAAATAACTCGAAACGTGTTGACTTGGCGAAAAAGCTCTATAGAAGAGAAGTTACTTAAAATTAGTCAGTTTACCCATTTCCGGACTTATTTTGGACTTATATTTTTTCACCCCCACAAGGGGGTGTAAGTCACCCCAGGGCAAAAGCACACATCGGCACAATATCACTTTTTTTCTTTGACATGTAAGCTATACCTATGCCAAATTTCATGTCAATCCAAGCGGTTCTTTAAAATTTAGAGCAAAAACCGTGAAAGAATGGACTATTTATTTTATCATCCATAGGTGATGTCGCACAATATCTCATTAAGTATTTCTATTGTTATTTCGTTACTATATATGTCTAAGCTAATAAGAAAACGTAAGGAAACAACACCATAAAAACTCACCCCATATCTCCACCAATTCTGAGCGAGCCTTCCTTTATTCAACTGTGGCACAATTTCATCCCTTTCTGACATATTAACATCTTCTGACAATTCTGTTTCCGTTATCCATCTAGGTGAAATTTGCGTGTTACAGTGGGAGAATCCGTGATTTGAAAAAAAAGTTAATAAGAAAAAAAATTTTGTGGGTGGAAAGTGTTGTTTTACGTGTCCAGAAACATATTTTGAAGACAGCTAAATTAGAGATAAAACTGTCAGTTCCTTACGTGACGCGGTTTCGTGAATCATCTGATCCTGATTTTTGGTTGAAGGAGACAGACGATTAGTCCAGAGAAATAAGATTTTTCTCGTGACACATCCCCCTCCAGGCCGAAACCAAATTTTTTGAGTAGTATGGACATCTATATTATTAATCTATATGTTTCCTGCAGTCGATTTTGATGATATACATAGTTATAAACAAATGAAGATCAAAAAACGCTAAATTTTCGCTTTTTTCGTCTATTACCAAAAAGTTAAGCACTTTAAACAAATTTGAGTGTAAGAAACTCATAAATCGTATAAAAAACTTCAATATGGCGTTCGCTGAATATGTCCATCCTTATTGGTTGCTTAGAAAATTGCAAAATAAATTTTGAGTTTTTAAAAATATTCATAACTTATGTAAAAATTAACTTAGCACCTTCTTATTACACGGAATGCTGATACTTCTTGTACTTAAATTATATTTTAAATTTCAAAGCAATTGGTCAAATAGTTTAAAAATTATTTAATTTGTTTATCCCAAATTCATTTTTTTTGCAACACTACAAGTCAGAAAATCATTAGGCTACAATCATACTTCGGACAGTTTATGAAAGAAGAACATTTATACTATTACCATTATTAAAAATAAATGACAAAAAATAATTTTAAACAGTGTAAAATTGTTTTGAAAAAACATGTCGATTTTTTGCTTACTTATAAACAATTAGAATAACTTTTTAACCGTTACCTGTAGAAAAATTATTTTTTCATATTTAGAAAGACTGAATTTTTATACACATTTGGAAAGAAAAACAACTGTCCTAGGACAATTAGGGACAAAGTTAGCCCCCCCATTTATTTAATTCACATGTTTTTGCAAAATAATTTTGCAATATTTATAATTATTTTTTGTAATTTTTTTTAATTAAATTAATACTGTAAATTTCCTTCTTCCATAAACTATCCAAAGTATTACTGTAGCTTCATCATTTTCTGACTTACAGTGTTGCAAAAAAATTAATTTGGGATAAACAAATTAAATAACTTTTAAACTATTTGACCAATTTCTTCTAAATTTAGGGTATGAATTAAACACCATAAGTCTCAGCATTCCGTGTAATAAGAAGGTTCTAAGTTAATTTTTACATAAGTTATAAATATTTATAAAAACTCAAAATTTAGGATTTATTTTGCAATTTTCTAAGCAACCAATAAGGATAGACATATTAAGCAAACGCCATATTGAAGTTTTTTATACCGTTTATAAGTTTCTTACTCTCAAATTTGTTTAAAATTACTATTTTCTTAGTTATAGACGAAAAAAGCGAAAATTTACCGTTTTTTGATCTTCATTTGTTTATAACTATGTATATCATCAAAATCGGCTGCAGGAAATATATAGGTTATTATTATAGATGTCCATATTACTCAAAAAATTTGGTTTCGGCCTGGAGGGGGTTGTGTCACCAACAGGCTATATTTTTTCCTTATTTCTCTGAACTAGATTGTTAATATCATTCCGGGATATATGGGGACAAACTTTGGAAGATAATTTGTTTATATCAGAGGCTCACTGCCTATTTCATCGTGAAATCGATTTCACCTTCAAGAAGTTCTTTTAACCACATACTTGCTGTGGCCCATGTTAAAGATATTTGGCTAATCTCAAGTTTCTTCTTCTTTCTTCTCTAAGTTTCGTCTCCTAATCGGAGGTTGGATATCATCATCACTATCTTAGTCTATCTACCGCTGCGCTGAAGGGTTCTATAGAACTACATTTAACCCATTTATGACCAACGGGTCGTTAACGACCCAACTGACAAAAATATGTTCCAATCAAATATGTCGAATTTACCAGTCGCTGTTGGTTTACAAATTCATTCCTGACTATGCAAGTAAGCAACTTATTTAGTGCAAAACCGTTTATTTCGCTCCTAGTGTTCGTAGAGTGTACATCAAAATAAAACTTGAATAAGGTTCGCAGCATGACTTCATTCAAACCTGAGTAAGTACATTTAAATAAATCATTTTATTATTTAAATTCATTTTATATAGATAAATATAAGTTGTATTAACACATTATAATATTACTAGTATGAAAATAATTTGATATATGTCATAAATATAATATTATATTTTGATGGGTCGCTAACGACCCGTTGGGCACATAACATATCATAATGAGAATAGGTTTTTTTAGTAAGAAACCATTATCTACTGCAAAAAGTCTGGAGGAAATAGATTGAAAATAGTGTGACTAGATCGGATGATAAATCTCTGATGTTTGGAATAAATGGCTTAAGTCAGAATTTCACAACAATCATGTTTTGATATCTTCTGTACCAAAAAAATCGACTATTTTTATTGGTACATACGGTTTAAGTCTGCCATTGTTGTATAGACATGTTATCTAATGAGCATGGAACGGAGCCAATCCAAAAAGCAAGCTGATATTCACCAAACGAAAAACTAAAAATTCAAATGGATCAACCATTTGTAATTTTGCAATATAACAAATTTATGGGCCGAGTCGACTTAGTGGACCACAATATTTCGAACTACAGTATAAAAATGCGTGGAAAAAAATGGTACTTTCCAATATGGATATGGGTGCTGGATATTTGTGTAACTAATGCTTGGACACGAGCACGACAGTTTGGATATAAAAATTAAAACTTAGAAGTTAGAAGATATAATATAGTTCGTAGTTCGTACATTATTATCTAACTATTGAAAGTCGTTCTATCCGTTCTACTGGACCTCAAAATATAGCAATAATTCCTGCTCGATCCCCATCAACACAGCATCTAATTATTACTGGTGCTCAAAGAAGGAGATTTCGTGTATCTTCAAATAAAACTGCAAAAGCATGCGATAATGTGAAATTCCACTCCACGATAAATTCTTCAAAGATTATTACACAAACCATTTTAAGCCTTAAGTAATATAATTAATCTATGCCTGTTTCATTGTTTTAAAAATAAAGTAAAACAAATGTTATTGCATAAAATAATTCTTTTTATTTTTTACCCCTATATGCCCAACGGGTCGTTAACGACCCAGCATGTTTTTCGAAAAGCAGTTTTTGAAAAAATTTTTTAGTAATTTTTCAATGCATTTTAGGGTATTTTATTACATTCTTGAGAAAATCATTGATACATTTGACAAAAAGAGTTGTGGGCATAAATGGGTTAAACCAGTCCCTTAAAATTTTCAAACATGATACTCTCCTTCTTCCTATATTCCTTCCGCCTCTTATAATTATGTCCCTGTATTTTCAATCTTAGCATTTCATATCGCTGTCCCCTCATTACGTGTCCCAGATATTATAACTTTCCTATTTTTATTGTGTTTATTATTTCAACACCACATTTCAAACTACTGTAACTTATTTATGTGTTCTTGCTTCAATGTCCAGCTTTCAAGTCCATATTATTGTAGTATCGAGAACACGTAGCATCCCAAAGCTCTTACTTTCAGTTCTAAGCAAAGTCTTTGTTGCAGAGAACTGTTTTCATTTTTTACAAACGCATTTCTGGCTATTTATATCCCGGTCCTTATTTCTGTTGTTCGATCATTTTTCTCTGAAATCCAGGTTCCTAGGTATTTGTATTTATCAACGCTTTCTATCGGTACATTTGCAAAATGTATGCTTGTTTGTATGTTTGTTTTCTTAGTTATTATCATGTACCTATTTGATCTTTTTTATGTTCATTTTTAGTCCAAATCTCAAGTTTATACAAAAAAATAGGACGATTTGAAATGTGTACCCTTTTAAAACATTTTCGTGCGCTTATGAAAGATTATCTAGCGTTTAAATTCCGGTTTTATGCGGGTTTCTGATATAAATCATCACCTAATTATACATAAAAATATGGAAAACATACCCGTTCATCAATTTTTAACGTTTTTTTTTCTGTCCATAAAATCGAATGTGCGATGTCAAGATATGAAATCCGTTTTGGCGCTTCTCCAAATTTCCCGCTGTATTTCCCGACAAACAAAAGAACAACATTCTTGTCATTTAACGGTATATTCCTTTCTGATGTAACACGCATCGTGGCCTGAGAAATGTGTTATTCCGAATGGTATGTGTATTTGAATGAGTAGGAAAATTGATAGAGCGCGCTTTGTTTCTTTTGACCTAGATGAAAATTTCCTTGTCTATTTTCTAACTTGTCTTCGCTTTCACAAAAAATGGGTAAAACATAGCGTATTTGCTTCTTGACTTTGATGTTAATGCTTACTTCCTGGTTTTTCGTAATGTGGCAAATTTAACGTTTGTGTTAAATAATGTGGCTTGACGCAGCTCTAAGAGGTTTATTGTTTGCCAGAATACTTTTACTATATTTTGTTTTAGCTTATGGATAGGGTCGTTGATAGTGTAGCTATTCTTTAATAAGAAAACATAAAAGGATATCGATGGGCGACTAAAGATGTAGGTATTCAGTTAAATATTCCAATTTTAAAGAAGTAAAAAAATAAGAAGGAAATAACTTTGGAGAAATACTCTGGGCTAATTAGCAAAATTCATGGAAAAGTTATTTACCAGCAATTTTATTGCTGGAATCGAATTATAAGTTCCTATATATTAATAATATAGGTATGCAAAGTCCGCAGATAGTGTGCTACTTTTTTTATAAACAAAATGGCGCCGACAAATCATATTTTTTTCAATTATTGCTCTATAACTCCGAAGATTTTCACTTTAAAACAAAAACACTCAAACAAAAATTCACCGCAATTAAATTCTGCATAGAGATATGTTTTCCCGATTTGTTCCGATGAAAATTTTCCTCGGAAAATGCGGGTTTTCCCAATAAAAACTCTAATTTTCAAATAAAGTTTTAGGTAAGTAAATATTAATCAATAATTTAATAAATTAGTAACATCAAAGCCTTCTTGGTATAGATTGTAATTCCAGAAGCTGGTGAAAATTAAGCGAATATTTTAGCAACAATTCAATTATTAATTAACAATTTACGATCGCAATAATAACCAAAATAATCATGATACATTGATCAAACTTATAAAGATTTTAAAGATGAGATGCTTATTTAATATTTTATCGACAACATATAAATTTTTCGTTTTTTTTGCATAATCTTAAAATTTTGAAAAAAAAATAGTTATAATACGCTGGTAAATAAGTAAATAATTAGTAAAGTACAAAGAAAGGTTATTTACCAGCAAGTTTATTGTTGGAATCGAATATTATGATCCTATATATCAATAATATAGGTATGCAAAGTCCGCAGATAGTGTGCTACTTTTTTTGTTAACAAAATGGCGCTCCCAAATCGTGTTTTTTTTTCAATTATTGGTCTATAACTCCGAAGATTTTAACTTTACACCAAAAACACTCAAATAAAAATTCACCTCAATTTAATTGTACATAGAGGCATGTTTTTCCCGACGATTTGCTCCGACGGAAATTTTCCTCGGAAAATGTGGGTTTTCAAAACAAAATCTCGAATTTCAAATAAATTTTTTGGGCAAGTAATTATTTATCAATAATTAAATACCTTGGTGAAATAAAAGCTTTCTTGGTATAGATTATAACTGCAGAAGCCTATGAAAATTAAACGAATATTTTAGCAACAATTTAATTGTTAATTAACAATTTACAGTCGCAATAACAACCAAAATAATTATGAGACATTGATCAAACTTAGAAAGATTATAAAGATGTGATGCCTATTTAACTTTTAACTACATGCGCTGGCGTATTTTGTACGCCAGATGTACGAATTCTACTGCAAATATATTTAAAAATTTAATTTTTGACCTGGTTTATCTCTCTATCCTATCACTGGAATGTGCTTTACAATTGGTTTTAGTTTCGTTATAACCGGCGTTCTGGGAAGATCGTAATTTACAGTTAATTATTTATTGTTTCCGGTGGTGGACAATATACGCCACGATTATAGTAATATAAGTAGTAATATAAGTACATCTTTCAATTGTTTTTTAGTCATTATGGCACAAAATATACTTATCTTTATAAACAATACTTTTTTTCATGCAAAAAATCACATTTCAAAAACATTTTTTTAGTATTTTTATTTATCATGGAATCAGATTCCAGTTCTAAATCCCAATTTGCTTACTGAGAAGGAACTCTAAATATTCACTGATGCCGCGTAAGGTTTATAACAAACAACTAAGTGTATTTTTTCAAAAAAAATTAACAAATCCGCTGTTTTTAAGTGTATTTTCTTGTGGCGTACAAAGAACGCCACGCGTGTAGTGATGTTATAACTTGATGCGCGGGTAGTTAAAGGTTAATATTTTGTCGACAAAATATAAATTTTTCATTGTATTGCATAATTTTTAAATGTTTAAAATGTTTTAATGAATGCTTTAAAAAAATTTCCAACCATTTACAAAAAAGTTATGAAACAGCAAAGTAAATATACGATTGCTCCATTGTTTATAATTTGTTTTAATTGTTTCAAAGCTAAAAGTGAGTCTGTGGTACAATCTAATTACACACAAAGAATATCAAATATTAGTTCAATGGTTATATTTTAGTCTAAGATTAAAAATACTTTTTTTTTTAATTTTTAGCGCGAAAGTAGTCTTGATACAGAACCGGAGCTAAAATGTTCACTCGAAGCGACTCACACGCAGCATACACAATATACACATAATACTATAATTTTATTTATTAAGTCTACGTCGCGCGGCGGTCGTCGATTCGAGTGAAAATTTTAGCTACAGTACTGTATTAGTCTACTTTCGCGCGTGTAAATTACAAAAAAATATATTTATAATCTTTAATTAAAATATACTCATTAAACTGATAATCGATATTTTTTGTTAATAATTAGCTTGTACTTTAAACTCACTTTTACTCTTTGAAAGAATTAAAAAAAATTATAAACAACGTAGTGATCGTATGTTAATTTTGCTGTTTCATAACTTTTTTGCAAATGATTGCAAAATAGTTTTAAAGCATTCATTTTCAAGATATTTGAAATACGCATTTTAACTATTTTTTAAAATTAAAATATAATAAAAACTTTCTGAGGAGCGTTAATTTGTTTATAACTATTTTTTTTTAAACATTTAAAGATTATGCAAAAAAATTAAAAAATTTATATTTTGTCGACAAAATGTTAAATAGGCATCTCATCTTTACAAGATTTCAAAGTTTGACCAGTGTATCATAATTATTTTGGTTATTATTACGACCGTAAATTATTAATTGACAATTGAATTGTTTCTAAACTATTCTTTTAATTTTCACCAGCTTCTGCAACTATAATCTAAACCGAGGAGGCTTTTAACTCATTAAATTATTTAATTATTGGTAGATAATTACTTATCTAAATCTTTATTTGAAAATTAAAGATTTTGTTGGGAAAACCCGCATTTTCTGAGGAAAATTTTCATCGGAACAGATCGGGAAAAACATATCTGTATGCAGAATTTAATTTTGGTGAATTTTTATTTGAGTGTTTTTGTTGTAAAGTTAAAATCTTCGGAGTTATAGAGCAATAATTGAAAAAAACACGATTTTCGGGCGCCATTTTGTTTATAAAAAAAGTAGCACATTATCTGCGGACTTTGTATACCTATATTATAAATATATATAATCGTAAGCTTCGATTCCAGTAATAAAATTGCTGGTAAATAACTTTTCCCAAAAATGGCCTATTCTCCGATAATCAGCCCAGACTAAAAAATAAAAATGGAAAAATCTAAAATTCATATCACGTAATTCAGACATGGGACAAAACAATAGAAAGGAAGAAAAAGTAAACAACGTTCTCTGCTGAACTGTTTACCATACTAAGGCCCGGTTTTTCAGTGAGCGGTTAAAATTTTGGTTAGCTAACCTAGTTTAAATTTTAACCAATATTTTAACCCTCCTAGCGTTTTTCAGTGGTTTAAACTAAGTTAAGAAAATCTCGGTCAGCTAACCACTTTTTTTCTTCTGTTGGCAGCAGTAACTGTACTTGCGCATGTGCAATTCGAGAAAATCATGATCAATTTGACAGAAAAATAAATAAAAAAACAATTTCATAACCAAATTTATAAAAATGATATATCAAGTTCGAAATCTTTATTTGGTTCATAACGTCTACCTCGGTTTCATAAGAGAAACAGAATATACCATTACAATTACTGGGACGATTTAGACTTTATTTGCCGATTTTGTTTGTCAAAGATCACGGTGTTATCACTATTGGAACAGATTGAGATTATCCAGGAGATATGAAGTCAAACTGTTAAATAATGATTTTGCTGTATAGACAAATATATAATTATTATCTGTTTAAAATATTACTAGGAATCATGCATTCAATCCTGTTACTATATGTGTAAACATAGGTACTTGTTACAGTTATAATATATTTAAATATATTTCCTTGTAATTCCTTCCTAACGATAATAATTTATACTTTCAATAATAATACATAATAATTTCTTTATAATAATGAGGTATTTTAGAATACTTTCCGCGATACAAACAAAATAAAAATAACATAACCAAACTAATCTCTTCTGTCAGTCAAAATAATCATAATTTGACCCTGATACATTCACTGCATCCATGTGCAAGCGTTAACCAAAAAATTCGGAGTTAAACGATCTAACGAGGATGGGTTAAAATCTTATTATTGAGGAAGTTGTTGTAGTTCCAGTAGGTACTAACTTCCTTATCTATTTTCTAACTTGTCTTCGCTTTCACAAAAAATGGGTCAAAACATAGCTTAGGTATTTGTTTCTTGACTTTAATGTAAATGCTCACTTCCTGGTTTTTTGCAATGTGTGGCAAATTTAACGTTTGTGTTAATTAATGTGGCTTGACGTAGCTCTAATATAAGAGGTTTATCGTTTGTCAGACTACTTTTACTATATTTTGTTTTAGCTCATGAATAGGGTAGTTGATAGTGTAGCTATGCTTTAAAAAACTTTTAACTTTAAAAGTAAGTGAGTTATGCTCAAAATATTTTGGGTACCTTTAATTTTTTGGTAAAAATAATCGCGAAAGCACCCCGTAATTAGCATATCACAAGTTACTTTACTTATTTATTCTGCATACGATCTGTAAGTCTCAGCGGTTCAAAGTGCTTATTTTGGAAAAGGCTGTAGTTAAAATGGCTTGAACGAGTCACTAGTCCCGAGTGTATGCAAATTTTGAACAGCCATAGCATAACCGATTTTTGTCTAACCGGAAAACAAAAAGTCCAAAATATTTAGAAAAGCAAAACTTACATTTTATAACTTCTTGAGATTTTTGGTGTTACTAAAAATTTTTAAGTTATTTTGAAAAAGAGCATTTTTTTTTTTTCAAAATTAAAAATTTTAAAATTTTTATTTTAAAATCATTTTTTTTTTCAAAAATAATCACGTTGAATCGATGAAACTTACAGATCGTATAGACACAACAAAAATAAAGCAACATGTGAAGCGGTAACGATTAATTATATTTAAGTTGTTAATTAGGGGGTGATTTTCCCGATTTTTTATGCCAAATCAAAACGGAACAAACTGTACTTTGAGCGTAATTTGCTCACATTTGATGCTAAAATATTTTTTTATAAAAATGGACATATAGCTTTTTAAACTCTTTAAAAAAGTTGAAATAAGTTTTTTCCAAAAAGTGCTTCATTTTTTGACTATTTCACGTTGAAATATATTTATGTGAAGTTTGTCGAATATGAACCTATTTTTCTGTAGCTATAACTCTGCTTCTACTATGTTTAGAGACTTCATGTATACACCATTTTTTTCACTTTTTTGCAGGCTATAGTTTTGCTAACAATGGTTTTTTCGATATAATACCTACTTTTTGAATTATCTGCAAAAAATTGTCTAAAAACGTGTTTGTTTTGTTGAAAAATGAATATATTCACTCGCAAATAACAAAAGTATTGACAAAAACCGTCAAATAATGTACTAATACCCATTCGACTCGTCGCGACGACTCGCCGAATTTTTTCGTATACGACGCGTTGTATATGAAAAAATTCGTACACGAAGTATTTGAAAATACAAGACACCGAATTTCAAGCGAAATTCTTCTAATTTCGTATGCGAAATATGCTCGAAGTAATTCGAAAATAGGACCCCTGATCATCATCATTATGGCATGTATACTCCTAGCCGAGTGATTGTCGCCCTCTTTTGGTTCTTCCGATTGATTTGTCGCGAGAGTGAATGAGCATTAAAATATTGGTTTTACAATTGGTTTTATGACTGTCGTCTTCTACAATATTTCTTCATTCGTTCCTGTTTTTGCTCATGATTATCCATTCTCTACCTGCCGTCTTCTTAAGGTTCGCAATTATCTGGTTCTCCCATCTCGTTTTCGGTGTTCCTCGTGGTATGCCTGATACTGGTCTTAATTTGGTGATTTTCTTGATAGCTGGTTCTTAATTTCTCCTTTCTATATATCCTGTCCACCTGAGTCTTTGTGCCTTGATAAATCTAATGATGTCTTCTCTTTTCAAAAGGTCTTTTACATCATCTCTAAGATCCTCAATCTTCCTTCGTCTTTCTGTATCAAGCAGATTACTTCAACACCATATGTTACCACTGGTCTACTTGCTGCTTTGTAGCAAGACCGTAAATATCCGGTTCTCTCATTTTGTTTTCGGCCTTCGGACCTCGTGGTCTGCCTGATACTGGCTTTGTCATCCTCCCACACTTTCACAACGAATGTGGAGGCGACGCAAGTAGCTTTTAAAGTTGACAGTGGAGACGGAGTGTATCCGTTAGCTAAAATTATTTAGAAACTTTCACTACAAATGATACAAACGAATTCACCCGATTTACCAGTTGACAATTAAATCTCGATTTAGGTTTACTTACAAAATCTATTTATTGAACAATTGTAAAATATTTCACTATAAAAATAAACAAGTACACAGTCATTGGTAGTATAAAGTAGCTAATATCTGGTTGCACCAACAGATCTTAAGCTTAAGACGTGCTTTAAGGTCAGCTTAAGAAACCTACGCGTTGCATCATTGAGTTTTAGATCAATTTTCAGCTTGCCACAATGGAGTTCCAGAATGATAAGAATGATAAGAATCGAAAATTATGGTACAATGTAAGTGGGACTTAAAACAGCCGTATCTATAAGCTGAGCTTGGCTAAGCTGGAGATTAAGATTTGATGGTGCAAACAGGCATAAGAAAGATATTATCAAATTAATGCAAATTTATAGATTAGAATTGCTTTAAATTTTGGCGATTCTAGTGCCTGTCCTATGGTGCCGCATGAGCTCGTGAATCTAAATACCACTTATACCACTTAATAAAGTCTAAATACCACTAAATACCACTAATAGTAAATACCACTAAGTCTAAATACCACTTATACCACTGAGTCTAAATACCACTTATACCACTTACACAAGTCTAAATAGTAATGTGACATAGTGACAAATCTTTGCACAACTGTGTAAATATTAAAGAAATATCAAACTAAATAAAATAATAAAAAAATTAGCGGAATTCGTTAATCTGTTCACGAAAAACTCAACTATGAAAATGAGCATAAATCTTCTATATTCTTAACTTATGCCTCGCAGTGTATGTATATACCAACGTTATGATATTTTTCTATAAATGATCTATAACAGGGTTTTCTGCAAATAGCTAATAATAGCGAAAATTTTGGTTGATAACTTTGGTTGGCATAACTTTTAAAATATGTGTATATTATAATTGAACTTTGTCTGTTTCAACGTCTGATTTAACATACTCTATTTTATTAAAACTTCTTCGAATATTATAGTCGTACATTCAATATCACAAAACCATTATCGATTAGATTTTTATTAAAACTTATAGAAAAAACTTTCGACATGAATCATCCCCTCGCTTCGTAGACTATAAATTAATTTGTTGATATGGATATAGAATTTATCTAAAAATGAGCAGAAAAGAGGCGTTAAACATGAGATTTATGAAAGGAATTTCCTCGTTGGCCATCCTACTCATATTTTTGGCCTTTCAGAGCTTTCCAACTCCCTTTCAATTGTGCCAGGCCCAAAGCGGCACCGGAGACTTCTGAGACTTTTTTGTCATAAACTGTCAGAAATTAATGGATGGTTATAAGAGCCGGCCAACATTTTTTATGTGACAATATTGTTAGACGCGTCAACCTCCTTATTAATAAATATTTTCGATATTGTTACGGAAACTATTGTTCAATTATATAAAAACCTAATAATACCTTTTTTTTTGTGTGAATATTTTGCACCAACAGAAATATATTTTGATTTCTTTTTATTTTTAAATGCCGGTATAACTGTAACACTAGCGTCACGAATGCAAGCTATTTTGTAGCAGTCCCACGAAAGGGCGGTATTTTGTAGCATTAGCGTCATGGATGGACGCTATTTTGTAACATTAACACGTCAAATGCCAAGGCCTCGACGGTGGAAGCCATTTTTGTATAACAGCCCCAGCGTGGATAACAAAGTCAAAAAAAAATAATATGAACTCGACAAATTAACCTTCGGATGACCAAGCGGGGTAATTGTGACCCCCGCGTATGTTTCTCTTTAATAAATTCAAAAGTATTTTCAATTTTTAACTCATTATTTTTTTATTTGACTTTAATATCATTCAAGACATCCTCGTATTTTGAAATAAAGAAAATTCCCTATATTTTACGAATAAAAAATATATTCTGAAGTTGATGTTTAGTAAAATACCGTCTATTATGTGTAATTCCAAGTAGTTTTACGTTAATGACGTCGACTTTGCAAAGTAACAAGACACTTACTCAACATACACACTACACATGACACTAATATTCATGATGTGACTGGCTGAATGACATAAAGTCCATGCCCAAAAAAAAATTAAAAAAAAACTTCATTTTTTTGTTAATTGTCATTTTTGACCTGGGGTCATTTCCCCCCCTTGGTCATCCGTGTAACCAAAAAAGGTTGGTCATTAGAAGGTTAAACAAAAATAAAAATATACTTGGTGCTACGTAACTTTACGAGTACCTCGGCAGCTCTAAGTCTTCAAAGATCTAGGGGTGTGGATTCTTAATAGATTTTAAATATTATATAAACTCAATTGCTCGGGGGGCACCATAATTAAAAGAAAATAAAAGGCGAAACATAATTAAAACTTCAAAAAAAATTAAAGTAACAAGTTAATAAAAATATATATATAGTTGTGATAATATCAAACACATTTATATAAATATAATTATAACATGACCTTACCTTAGTTTTCTAAGTTGAATATCATTTAGGAACAATAGAAAGGGAACAAATAATAATATTATCAAGCAAAAAACATTATTGCAAAATGAAATAAATTTTATTAAAATTTAAAAATAAAAAAAATTAAATGATGGATCTCTTGTAGACAATAAAAGAGATCCTGTTTATAAAAACATTAAAAAGGTTTACAAACAATACCTTGTCATATAGTCCTGTCCTTATCTTTACGTTGTGGATGTCCAAAGCACGCACATTTTACTGAATTTAGATAAAGAAGAGTACAAAAATGTTTACTATTTATGAAAAGTTTCAGCAAAATTAAATAAACTTCCAAAATAAATAAAATTCGAAATGAGTCTGCTCATATTGACTTTTTAAAATATTTAAATAACTTCTATTTAACTTCTTGAAGTATTTATTATTAGCATTGGCACATAACGCATGACTCTGGTACTTAATCCATAACTGCTTACAAAAAGAAACTTAGGTAGTGTAGTTTACACTAAAATAAACTGGCTCTTTGCCTAACAGCGGCATTTGGCTTGTGACTAGGAAGTCACGAAAGGAGAACCGAACTCAACTTTCTCAGAAAACTAAACTCTTCAGAAACCGCGCCGTGGCGGCTCCTGCCGAGGCTCAACAAACCTCTCTCTTTGAAAGCTCAAACTTGAATTTTCAATCTCCGAACTTGAATCTTTCTCCCCAAACCAAAACGCTTCCTTCCAAGAACCCACTCCATTTCTCATTTTACCCTACTCATCCAATCAACCAATAAGAAAAAATTTTAATCCTTCCCTCTTTCATCATTGACTAAAAAAAATAACTAAGCCTCCTACACTTTTTATCGACCAATAAAAAAAACAAAACATGCTCTAAGCCCAACCTACATAACAGGGAACCATCAAAAAACCATTTCGCAAGTCAGCAAAACCCAGCTCGTTCTACAGTTCTAAGTAAAGATATTGCTGAGTCCACAATTAACACATGTGTCCTCTAATAATGATATGAGCACGTTTTGTGTATCTAAACTCCGAAAAACCCGGCGCCAAAGGCCATTATAATATACTATGTAACTATTTTTCACATCCCAAACTGGCTGTTCTAAGTTCAATTTTCGAGCAATAATATAAACACTGAGTAACCGAATGTAGATATATCTACAAAATAATATAACGTCTTTCTTTTAACCAGACGGATAAACTCAATTTCTCACGTATTTTTTTGAAACAGAGATAAATTTAATGAATTTACTTAGCATATGAAGCAATATTTTTATGTCTACAGGGTAAGACAAAAATATGTTACGATAAATTTACAATTTGTGGTTTCTGCATAAGGCAAAATAATTGCGTTCTTTTAAACCGTTTCATAACTACTAAAATGGTCAATATACAATTCTTCAAGAAATTAATGGGCCACCTTAAAAATGGGTAATATTGTTGCTAGAGAGTTAAATTGTCATTTTATATCAAACCAATTAAACGGTGTATTTTTGTCAAAGTTCGAAAAACAATGTGGAATATTGTAACATTTTTAAATTACTGAAATTAAAACCCAAGTGTAGCATCAGGTTTTCTAAATATTTCGTCTTTTGATTCATTGTCTTATGTGGGATAATAAAAAAGAATGTGTGTGTACTTTGTGCGCACGTAAGAAGTTATACTTCTATTATATGATTCCGACGAAATCAATATATGTACTTTAAACAGTTTATTTATATTTTATTTAACCATTAAACTAATTTTAATACTTACTACTTCCCAAACATTTTTATTAAAACAATACCAAAAATTAAAAAAAAAATAACAAAAAAAACAGATACAAACACATTGAAAAATGCCACAAAGAAATGATTTCTGAACAATAATTATTGTTGGCAAAAATTTTAACTAAATACGCATTTTCTGAAAAAATTTATATAACAAATATATTCACAATCATAAAACGTATAAAAAAAAATAAAAAAATAAAAACTTGCACTAGGATTCGAACCCGCGTCCTTGCATTTGAAATCCACTTACACACAGCCGTCACCCGACTAAACCACTTACACGTACCTGTCATGTGGGAAGAGAGGCTAACTGAACGTTTTACTGTTTGACAGTTCTGAATTTAATCAAATTAGTTTGTTGCTTTTAAAAACTATTTAAAAAGTTACTACAATTATAAACTTGCTTTTGTCTGTGTCCTCATAACAATAAAAACTAATATACAATATTTGTTTATCCATAACCTCCATATCGGACAATTATTATTGTCATGTCATTTGCATTTGAACACCCAATCAGAGCAAAGGTATAATGCGTCTGCGCCGGGGAACAAGGGTTTTGATGAATTCGCGCATATTAAATTTCACTCCCATCGCGCCTAAAGAAGTATAACTTCAAAAAATTACGTACTTTAACAACTAGCAATGTTACTCATCATCAATATATCCTCATTTTCTTCTTAGTTATAAACAAGCCTAAAGCAGGCTATGAAAAATTACCAATTTGATAACAGTCAAATAGTTTCTGGTTTGTTGTGGAAATTAGTAGGCAGATTTATTATTTAAAGTTTTAATTAATTCTGTAATTTTTGTTGTTGCTGATGGAAATAGAACGCACTACAAGAAATTTGACCCGCGATAAGTGTTTTCAAGCAGAGACCTACATATCGAAGGATGGGAGTTTCACGTACATAACATCCATTTCCTGTATTGTTCAACGCTTTATGCTGGGACCACAGTAACGTCTACTGCCGTTAATTAACGCGTTTTTTGACTAACGCGTTCGGTGTAGCCATGACTTAGCGCGCTACTTTATTAATGCCATTATTAATGCCGTTAGACGTTAGGCGATAGATCTGGTAACGGTTTCTTTCGACACTACAAAGGAGTTACTCCGTCACTTATCGCGTTGTTTTGGCTATACTTGCATTGTTTCAACAAGTTCTAGCTTGCAGCGCAGCAGAGTAGTTTGTTGTGTGAAATAGGTTACATAGATACTATTCTACGAAAATGGAGTGGAGTAACGAGAAAATACTTGAATTTATAACAGTGTTTGAAACAGAACCTTGTTTATGGGATCCCCGACAAAAATCACATAAAAATAGTGGTATTCATAGTGACGCTTGGCGTCGAATTGTGCAATAATAATCTTTTCCAGCGACGGCATGGGAACGAATGAGGTATATAAAACAAGCTGGTTTGCATTTGATGTCATGCATAGTTTTCTTAAACCTGTATACGAAGGCAACAGTACATTGAATAGTACGTACAGTACGTTTTCTGTGCATTTTTATCATCTACCATCTTCTTTTGCGTCCTGGTTTTTGCTTATAAAATGATAAATTCATAAAATAATAATTAGCACTCATAAAATATACAGTCCTGTCGCCAGTGGGGGTACAACGGCCTCCTTAATTCAGATGGACTTACCCAAGCTTTACCTAATAAACACAGTGATTGAATGATGTTTTCAATGCATTTATCATCTGAAATCGCACGAGTAGGCGCGCATACAGACAATTTCTACGTTGATGACATACATTAAAACGCATGCCTTGGTCACGGGAAACACTAGGTGTTTATGGCTTTGTTTAACAAACAAAAACTTAAATTTTAGCATTGCAAATAATCGAAACCGATATAATTCGACTTGAACTTTTAAATGCAGTAAGCAGTACTGCTATTTTATTTTTTATCAAAAAGTTATTCGGGTTCAAAAATTACACTTTTTCGATTTTTTTTTAAAGTTCAACTGCGTTTGTCTCGAAAATTCTGCATCTTACGAAAAAATTTGTAAGATGCTGAGAATCACCCAAAAAATACAAAAAAGTATTTTGTTTTGGAAAAATCGCTGTTATGTAATTCCTCAAGTTCTTTGTTTATATCTTATCGACATCCGGATCAACTGTTACCCAAGAAATTCGTGTTCTACGGGTCAAAATACATAAAAAAATTTGGGTAAGTCCATCTGAATTAAGGAGGCCGTTGTACCCCCTGGCGACATGACTAAAAACAGCGTAGCAGCTTCGACTTATATCTTGAAATTATTGGATTAAAAAACGCGTTTTCTGCTGACTACGCGCTAAAATAAGCGTGGCCAATCACTTTAACGCGCAGTTTATTCCATCACTTTTGGTGGGTTAATTAATACGATAATGGAGACGTTAACGTTACTGTGGCCCCAGAGAGAAATTAACGACTACAGCAGACGCCCGGGATAAGGTAGACCTCGAGTTACTATTGTCGTTTAAGACCGTTTTATTACATTATGCGCTGTAAGAGAACGATTTACCACGTCAAGGAATCTTTTAATGGAACTTATCTCTATTCATAATATCCAACCCAGCATTGATACCGTGAGAAGGCGTCTTGTAGAACATGACTTGCGTATTCGAAGACCAGCTACAGGTCCAACTGCAAACCACCGCAGAGCTAGATTGCAATTTGCCAGAGCACATTTATTTAGACTGGTATATTGACGACTGAAAAAACGTTCTGTTTACAGATGAATCCAGATTTTGCCTCTACAGTTCCGATTTGCGCTTAAGAGTAATCAGAAACCAAATGAACGTTATGCACAGTGTAACATACAGAACGACTTTATTTATTGGAGGTTATATAAAGGTTTGGTGAGGAATTTATACAACAGCACGGACAGATCTTGTTCCTTTACGTGGAAGTTATTTAAACAGTGAAAGGTGCATAACCGGTATTTGATCTGAGCATGTTGTAGCTTTCGCTCCATATATTGGTAAATATTTTTTGGTAAAGTACGATAATGAAAGATCTCACGCTGCACGAACTGTTACCGAATATTTACAAGTAAATCGTCGGATTTTGAATTGGCCACCGCATAGTCCAGATCTTAAACTGATCTAACATGTGTGGGTCATAATTGGCAGAAGACTACGATAGTGTTTGCCACCTCCTAGAACCTTACAAGAGGTGAAAACCGTAGCTCTCTAGATTTGGAATGATATTGATCAAGACCAAATGACAAACCTCATTTCAAGTCTCGTCGATGTGAAGCTGTCATTAGAAGTAAAGGCGGAAACATGCGCTACTGATGTGTATTGTATTGATTAATTTTGTTACTTTATTCTGTACTTCTTACGATATGCTGATAAAAACGTTTTGTAACATAAAAGTATATACACATCTCTTACATTATTCAACATAAGCAAATAAATCAAAGACAACATATTAGGAAAGTCTAAGGCTACAATTGAGTTTTATTTCAATATTTTAGAAGTGCTAGAATATTCCACAGGGTGTTATTGTGAACAATAACTGTATTTGGGACAATTTCTGATAGAGAGGCAAAGTCTGTTTTCTGGGATCTTTAAAATTTTACTAAGCTCCGGAGGGGCTAATAGAGATTGGTTCACCAGAAAATGTGAAAATGTGGTCAGTAAGTTAGCATCTCGTTTCTCATTACTCGAAGAAGATGAAACTTAGCTGATTGAATACACTTGCAGGATTGAGAGGAGTATAAATCTATAAAATAAATTTAATTTAAAACAAAGACAAACTTCATAAAACTTATCGCAAAAATATTTCGTAGAAATCAAATAAGGTGACATAAAGGTCAAAAACAAACGAAAACAATAATGTACAACAAATATTCATTGTGATGTTAAATTGTTAAATATATCAAAAATGAATAACCACTTCCAATTTCGTTGCAAAACGAAAATTCAGCCGAACCATATTCTAGTCCAATCAGAGAGTGCAGCAAGCACCTCTACCGGTTTCAAAACTTATTAGTCTCTCATCAGGAGGCACATATGCTGCTCTCCCCGATCGAAACAAAACAAACCCCAGCGTGCAGTCCCGGATTGCAACGAACGAAATGGCACAGATGCCCTAGCGGCAACTGCTACAAAAAATAAGTTTTCACCCTAATGGCATATAAAACAACATATTGCTATTCTACATCCCACCAGAATGAAAACAATGGGAACCTTCTCTGGTTACACCTCCGAGGCTTCTACAATATGCAAGCCATACGGATGCTGAGACTAAGGAAGATGAGGGAATTCTACAATTTACAATTCACGTCCCATCTGCTCAGCGCGGTAAAGTTCCAACGAGAATGGTTCCCTTCGTACTCCAATCAGAGTAGATGTAAATAAAAAATGAATAACCACTTTCAATTTCGTTGCAAAACGAAAATACAGCCGAACCATATTCTAGTCCAATCAGAGAGTTCAGCAAGCACCTCTACCGGTTTCGAAACTGGTAGAGGTGCTTGCTGCACTCTCTGATTGGACTAGAATATGGTTCGGCTGCATTTTCGCTTTGCAACGAAATTGAAAGTGGTTATTCATTTTTGATTTACATTTAGTCTGATTGGAGTACGAAGGGAACTATTCTCGTTGGAACTTTACCGCGCTGAGCAGATGGGACGTGAATTGTAAGTTGTAGAATTCCCTCATCTTCCTTAGTCTCAGCATCCGTATGGCTTGCATATTGTAGAAGCCTCGGAGGTGTAGCCAGAGAAGGTTCCCATTGTTTTCATTCTGGTGGGATGTAGAATAGCATTATGTTGTTTTATATGCCATTAGAGTGAAAATTTATTCTTCTTGTTAAATATATATTTGAATATATTTAAAATTAGTAATTTCAAGTTATTAATGTTTTTTTAGTAAACAAGCTTGTTTCATTAACCCTACAACTAAACACTAACCGTTTATGAAGCAAAGAGCGTATGCTATTTTTAGCACCAACTCTTTTTACGACTTTTTGTGAGGCGTGAAAAACAACGGGCCCTTTAATTAAGTAATCTTAACCGTTGACGTTCAACTACCCGCTGATGATATGCTAGTACATAAATTAGTAAGTAAAGCACGCGTTGTTGGATTTGGATTCGGTGAACTCTTTCAATATCCGTTTAGCTGCACTGACTGCAGCGGCGAAGATGCACCGGAAACAGATAATTTAGGTATTTGAAAGGGAGCGAACACGCAGCGTTGCTAGATTTATTAGAGTATATTCAAATATCTTTCCTGAAAATGAAAAGGATGAATGTAACAAAATTGGAATATTTTAATAACAAAGAACAATGTGCGAAGGTAATTAATTTAGGGGCTCCATAAATTTTGCACATCTAAACTTTCAAGAAACAGGGTTAAATTGTATACAGCGAGGGGCATAATTATGGAATGAATTTTATTTTTTTCGAGAATTGGCGATTACGGAGACAAATATCCAAACAGTCTTAATGTGGCGTAGTAAATGAGTTTTGTAAATCACTACACACTCGCTATGATCGAAGGTTTTTGAAGCCTTCATCAGAACAGCTTCGATCAGTCCGTATTGCCGGTTTTGACATATGGAACTGAAAAATGGGCTTTCAACAACAATAAAGTCAACAAACTTCTTCGACCGACAGCGAATTCCTGAATATCGACCAAGGACAATTAAGAAAAGTAGAGGCAGACCTCAAATCAGGACTGATGACATCAAGTGTATGGCTGGCCACAAATGGATGCAAAAGACAACAAACATAAATGAATGGATACGATATATACAGGGTGAGTCATGAGGAACTGTACATACTCCTACCTCGTATAGAGGCCCCTATGGGGAATAACAAATAACCATTAAAAAGTGTCTGCTCCCATTGTTTAATAATATACAGGGCGAGTTTCGCATTTTGACAGAAATTTGTATTCGTCATAATTTTTGAACGGTCAGATCGATGTGTCTCTTATTTTGGTCAATCGTTACACTATTACCACCTAATCAACTGATTTATTCAAACTAGAAAAAATCAGGTCCGGCTTTAAAAAATTAGTTCGTTTGGGTCTTAGAAAAAATTCCACCCTGTATATGCTTTTTGAAAACTCTAATATGAATTTTACAAATTAGACAAGTCGGCAATTAAAATAGCATATTTATTTTTCTCCTCATAATATTAGTTAATTTTTTATAAAAAAATCAAATTTGACTATGAATTAAAAGTTTGGTAAAGTGAATCATAGATTTAAAAAAATTAAGTTTTATTACAAAAATTAATTTTTTTAAGCAAATATTTGATTTATGTTACCACCCAATCAACTGATTTATTCAAACTAGAAAAAAATCAGGTCCGGCTTTAAAAAATTAGTTTCGTTTGGGTCATAGAAAAAATTTCACCCTGTATACGCTTTTTGAAAACTCTAATATGAATTTTACAAATTAGACAAATAGGCAATTAAAATTTCATATTTATTTTTTCCCCACACGATTACTTAATTTTTTATTAAAAAATCAAATTTGTCAAAATCGCAATTTTACCATAAAAATAAAAAAAATTAAACAACGTTTTTCTTAAAATAAAAAGTTCACCATTTTTTCTATAACACGTCTAGATCTATAACTCCCCATAACACTTCTCTTTGGACTCTATAGTTTAACATAGACGTGATCAAATAGATCAATTTTAAATTTTTTCACTTAATTTTTGCGATTTAACTTTGCAATTTACGAATCTGCATCTTTTATATGTAAAAATTCATAATGTTTACGAGAAGAAGGCTGAAAGCCTACAACAATTTTCATAGTCTTCACAATGGTAAGAGATATGTGCTGTAAAAATTTCAGAAAAAATTATTAAAATGGAACAGAGTTGTAGCAAGTTAATCCGTGATTTAATTTTTTTAATTTTTAGGTTAAAATTCCGATTTTGACAAATTTGATGTTTTAATAAAAAATTTAGTAATCTTGTGGGGAAAAAATAAATAAGCCATTTTAATTGCTTATTTGTCTAATTTGTAAAATTCCTATTAGAGTTTTCAAAAAGCGTATACAGGGTGAAATTTTTTCTAAGACCAAAACGAACAAATTTTTTAAATCCGGGCCTGCTTTTTTTCTAGTTTGAATAAATCAGTTGATTGGGTGGTAACATAAATTAAATATTTGTTCAAAAAAAATTAATTTTTTTAATAAATGTTAATTTTTTTAAATCTTTGGTTCACTTTACCAAACTTTTAATTATTATTCATAGTCAAATTTGATTTTTTTATAAAAAATTAAGTATTTATGTGGGGAAAAAATAAATAAGCCATTTTAATTGCCAATTTGTCTAATTTGTAAAATTCATATTAGAGTTTTCAAAAAGCGTATACAGGGTGAAATTTTTTCTAAGACCCAAACGAACTAATTTTTTAAAGCCGGACCTGATTTTTTTCTAGTCTGAATAAATCAATTGATTGGGTGGTAACACAAATTAAATATTTGTTAAAAAAAAATTAATTTTTGTAATAAAAGTTAATTTTTTTAAATCTATGGTTCACATTACCAAACTTTTAATTTATAGTTAAAAAATTTTTTTTTATAAAAAATTAAGTAATCGTGTGAGGAAAGAAATAAATATGCCATTTTAATTGCCTATTTATCTAATTTGTACAATTCATATTAGAGTTTCCAAACAGCGTATACAGGGTGAAATTTTTTCTAAGACCCAAACGAACTAATTTTTTAAAGCCGGACCTGATTTTTTTTACTATTTTGAATAAATCAGTTGATTAGGTGGTAATAGTGTAACGATTGACCAAAATAAGAGACACATCGATCTGACCGTTCAAAAATTATGACGAATACATATTTCTGTCAAAATGCGAAACTCACCCTGTATATTATTAAACAATGGGAGCAGACACTTTTTAATGGTCATTTGTTATTCCTCATAGGAGCCTCTATACGAGGTAGAAGTATGTACAGTTCCCCATGACTCACCCGTATATATAAATATAACGGAGGCTTAAATCCGACAATGAATGGAATAGCTGTTGATGATGATGACACACTTGTTAATGTTTTAGAATTTAAACGTATTTTTACTGACTATTAAAATACAGGTACCGCTACCCGCTACAATGGGTAGCGGGTAGAAACTCCTTTGGATAGTCCTATCAGGGAAAATGAATCAATCCCTGCCCTCCGTAGATTCCGGGGGTTTCCTGACCCGGGAAACTAGTACCTGTTTAGGGTCCCTTGTCCAAGGTTACGGATGAAGTCCACAGCGGTAGTCCATGGCGGAGAAGAACACCTTAGGTACGGTATAGATGGCGGACGTAGCAACCCCTTGATTTTAGGGTTTGTATGGAATCAAAGCAGCGCAGCGTCTGACCCAGAATGAGCGGCTGATAACAACGTCTGACCCAGAATGGGCGGCTGAATGAAAACTCGCCAACCCGCCTGACAAGCGTGGAATTTTATTGTTAAAAAACCCTCTTCAAAGAACATGTCGAATCACAAAACAAACGGAATATTACCCCAGGTGGGTAGAGACAACAACTCACAGTCCCATACCGACAAACCGATCTGCCTCAAGGATTCTGGAGGAGGCAAACATTCGACTAAACTAAACGTAGGGACATATAACATCAGATCCATGAATGAAGACACTCAACTTCACGAATTAGAAGAACTAACTCATACACAATGGGATGTCATCGGTCTGTCAGAGATAAGAAGAAAATGAGAACAAAAATTACTATTTAACTTGGGAAACATGCTGTACTACAAAGGTAATGAAGGTAACACCAACAACGGTGTGGGTTTTATAATAAACAAGAGAATCGTTAGATACATACAATCCACTAAGTGTATATCAGAAAGAGTTGCCTATATTATGCTTAAATTAAAAAGAACGTCTTTGAAAATTATACAGGTATACGCACCAACAAGCACATATAAAGATGAAGATATTGAAAACTTCTACGAAGAAATAACACTCGCTGTGGAAGAAAAGAAAACTAAATTGACGCTAATAATTGGAGAATTGACGCATGGCATTTATTGACTTAAAAAAAGCATTTGATAGCGTGTAACACTGGGCAGTAAAGAATTCCCTACAAAACAGCAGAATAGACTACAGATATACCGACTTAATTACAAATATATATGATAAGGCAACAACAACTATTAAGCTAATGAAACAAATGATAGGGGAGCCCAAGCGGGGATTTTTGCAGTTACTCGAGCGCGTCAGATTGGCATATGGGGAGAAACCTGGTACCATGCAGATGTACCTCTACCATATATTGGCTCTTAACACAAGGGAGTTCGTTAAGGGGGGCCCGAAAAAAAAAATCTATCCTTAAAAAAACTCGAAATTGTCAGATTAAAACAAGGTAAGATAAGTACATGCAAAAGAATGTATATTTTAAAAATCTGACGATTTGAGCCGGGCGTAAGGAAATGGGTGAGTCCCAAAGTTTCACAAGAAAAAAGCGAAAATTTGGCGAAATGAATAAGAGATCGAAAAACTAAAAAATATGTGTTCCATATTTTTTAAAAATCTATCGAATGATACCAAACACCACTTCTCACGGAGAGGGGCGGGGGGTAAATTTAATATTTTAAATACGAATCCTGCGATATTTTGCAAAATGAACATCAGATCGAAAAAATATAAAATACACTTATTCAATATTAAATATTGAATAAGTGTATTTTAAGTATAGCCATGAGCTATTTAGCTCATGGCTATCTGATGACATCTCCTCAAGCAAAATCTCAGTTGTTAATCCTAACCAGCATAGACCAAATCATCAAAGCTATCAAATTCCTCGAGTAAAATCAACTGGTAAACAAAATGCAAACGCTAAATATTAAACATTATTTGTAACTTATTTTATACCATATTTTATAAACCCTTAACTATAAATACTCAGAGAAAAATGGAAGGAATGAAAGGAATGGAAGTGGAAAATGGAAAGAGGAAGAGTAAGACCTCAGATGCGATAAAAGGACGATATAGTAAAAGCTGCAGGAACTCACTGGAAAAGCACATCCAAGGACAGGCAGATATGAGAAGATTTGGGAAAGGTTTATGTCCAAACTTAGATACAAATGGGCTAAAGAAGAAGAAGAAGAAGAAAAACTATAACCTATGCTAATGACCATAGATGTCATCTGTATGTTCATTTAAATAAAAAAATTAAATAGGTATTTATAGTGAACAATACATCGATTTTCTGTTTGCGTTAAACAAAAAATCTAGACAGCGATTATTTTTTTTAGCAATCACATTATCCCATTTATACACCTCAATTAATTTAGGTAAAGTCAAGGTGAAAGATAATGTTAAACAACAGTAAGTTAATTTATTTTTAAGAGTTTAATTTCGATTTGTTTTTTTTTTTGTTGTTTGATCGTCGCTAATAATAGGTGTTTTGCATTGAAGAATATCGAGAGAGTTATATGAACGAAAGCGGTCCATTTTGTACGAATATTTTTGACTTTACTATTTGTAAACTGTTGATTATGATTTTTACTGTTTTGCAATTTAAAATGGACGAAAAATCGCATCGATAATCGAAGTGTTGTTTGGAAATTGTGAAATATTTGAAAAGTGGTAAAGTAATAAAACAGTTTACTATGTCTGTTACAGATTGATCTGCAAATGATGGAACATTTTCGCGATGATTTTTGACAGTTGTACTTATGATTTTTTAATATCTTTACTCATTATTAGTACAAATAAAAGTAAAATAACATTATTTTTCTACAACCGTGTTAAAAATGCAATTTTTAGCTCTCCATACGAGCGTTAAAAATGCTACTTTAAGGCACTAGCACTAGTGTATTAAAATTTTTATGGCACTGCAATTCATATTGACGTATAGGCAATTTGGATGTAATGTCAAAAAAATATAAAAATGGAATGTCAGTCAAGTTTAAGTAAAAGATTTTGTAGATATTGTCCTGTAATTACGTTTGTAGAAAAAATAATGAATGATATGCGTGTTAAAACGTACATTTTTAAGGCACTCATGTGAATTGCAGAACTCTCTATCGCTCATTCTGCAAACTTTCACATGCGTGCCTTAAACGTGTACTTTTAACACACCTGTTTGTTTTGGTTTATATGACTGCGGACACATTTTTTAACACTTACATCATAAATAACTAATATAATAAATAACTATTATGGCATTTTTAAAAAAGTTTCAGAAATATTTGTTTTCGAAAATTAAATTTGTCTGCCAATAACCAGAACATGGCGTAAGATGAAAATATTTCTCGGATGTGTAGGTCTACATACATAATTAATAAGGAACAATCATGTAGTTATAACCTATTATAGAATAATTTAGAGATAATATACCAATCATAATAAATTAATTTAGTTTTTCAACACAAAGGCTTGCAGAAGTATACTAGAGAAGCCAAAAGCAGGAGAGACAGTGTATGAGTAAACAGACCTTACGAGAATCTATTAAAGATGTTAGAATAAAACAAGGAGAAAAAATCTACAGTTACCGTTACTAGATATTAGCAATAAAAGTATTGGAGTGAACCAAAAACCAATAAAAAAGAAATAAAAAAAAGAGTAAACCGTGTGAAATATTACCAATACGTTACAAAAAGGTTTTCTTGTGGAATGTCTATGTTAAATATTATGTTGGAGTCAGTACAAAAAAAAGTTACGTCACATTTTAATATTTTTTAATGTTTCTGAGCTACAGGTTTTCAAGATTTTCTAATGTCTCTTTGTAAAGACACAGAAGTCGACTGTACTAAGTAACAAGACATTTACTCAGCATTACACTATCTGAGTGTATAAGCCATAAGCAACAGTTCATGTTTGTGAATGTGTATCCACATGCAACACAGGACATGTTTGTCTATTCTGTGTTGCATATAAATTATAATAATGTAGATGTTATGTCGCCAACCTTCTGTTACTCTGCTTTTGTTGGTATATTCTTGTTGTTGACTTCTTGTTTTACTATTGGCAACAAAAACCTGCTACATTCTGTTGTTGTCATGGTTTTGGTCGGTATATATTTTTCGTCATGTCACATGGTTTGCTACATACTTTCCTTAGTTAAGTAGGATGAGAATTTCTTCTTCGAGTAGGTACAGATGAAAAAGAGAAAACTCGAAAGGCGTTTGTTTCTTTACTCCCGCAATTCGTAGTTATTACACAATATAGAATAAATAAAAGAAAAATGACGCATTTTTTGCTTAAAAAACCTTCTTCTTCTTGGAGTTCCTTCTCCTATCGGAGCTTGGCTATCATTACAGCTATCCGTACCTTATTGGCGGTTGCTCTGAAAATATCTACTGAGCTGCAACTATACCACTCTCTTAAGTTCCTCAGCCAGGAAATTCTTCTTCTGCCTATGGACTTTTTCCCTTAATTTTTCTCTGCATTATGAGCCTTAATATCTCATATTTCGCACCTCTAGTAATGTGGCCCAAATATTCCAGCTTTCTTGTTTTGATGTTCTTTATCACCTCGCAATCCTTTTGTAGCCTTAATACTTCTGCATTCGTAACTCGTTGGATCCATGTTATTTTCAAAATCCTTCTGTAGCACCACATCTCAAAGGCTTCCAACTTCTTTATGTTGTCTACTTTTAATGTCCAGCTTTCCACTCCATACAACAAAGTCGAAAACACGTAGCATTTTAAGGTTCTTAATCTCAGCCCCAGAGGAAGGTCTCGATTAACAAAAATTTTTTTCATTTTTATAAAGGCTATTCTTGCAATTTCGATGCGTGTCCTGATTTCTCTACCTTGGTCGTTATTTTCTGTTACCCAGGTTCCCAGATATTTGTAGCTATTCACTCTTTCTACTTGTTTTCTCGATAGCTAGCCTTCCTACTGTGTATTGCTTAGAAATAATCATGAACTTGGTTTTCTTAACGTTCATTTGTAATCCATATTTTACATTGACTTGATGTAATCTATTTACTAATCGTTCCAGTGCTTCTAGGCTGTCTGCAAAAATGTCGGTGTCGTCTGCGAATCTTATGTTGTTCAAGATTTTTCCATTAATTGATTACCCTGTTCTTCCTTAAAACCATGATTCCGTAAAAATTTCGATACCCACGAGATAGTTGGTCTTTTCTATGGACTCCCCCCCAGATACTACATTTGAAAAATGGAGGCCAATTATTTTTAGATTGTTAAGTGCTTCGTTTTTGGGGTATGCCCTATTTTATGTAAATAACGCTGCCTTTAAAATCATGGCAACAACGCCGGCGCTTAAATTGTCACCTTTTATTAAAACATGTGTTTAAGAACAACCGACGTATCGGTTCACCGCTGTCGGTAATTAATTCAGGACACTAAGTGTACTTTGGGCATGATTTATTTTGACGCTATGTAACTTGATCTTTTTCTTATTTCTTAAAGCTCTGTTTTACAGTCACATATCGAATTTACTATAAAGTTATACCGAAGCCGTTGCTCGTTTCCAGTTTATAGCCAGTCGGGCGGCTACAAAATTTCTGTTTCCGTAATGTGCAGAAACCTTCCAAGAGAAAACATAATTCACAATCTAACATAATCTAATAAAATTTTTAAAGATCTATAATGCACAACTGAGATTTTTAACATGAATAATAAGTCTATGCGTTTTCTAAAAATTATAAATTGATTTCAATAACTTTATTGAAATAGGTTGAAAGGTGCTAAGTGGTTTAAATGATTTCAATGCTTCATTATAGATTAAAAGTATTATGTCTTTTTGTAGATCGATAAACTACTTTTACACGGTGCTATCCCAAAATCCCGACAGCCAAAATCCCGACAGCCAAAATCCCGACAAGGATTCGAAGCTGGTTTCTTAACTAGTAAACATTGTTTCCGATTAGCTCTTAGTTTTTATCAAAATTAAGGTAGTTTTACTTGTTAGAAAATTATCAAAGTTGGTATAATAGTGTACTATATAGTGCTTAATCCGATTTTGGGATCAAACTGTAAGTTAGATCATCTTTATTACTATTTTTTAATCAACAAACAGTAAACAACGGTTATAAATACCAGTAGCGAGGTAATTAAGTAGCTTAATTACTAATGAACCTGTCCAAGTACCAGGGCCGTAATCAGGCAACATAGGCCCAATATGCAGGAAATTTCAGAGGAGAGAACTTCTGAACTTCAAAATTCTCAAGATGTTATTAATCGATCTAATCAATCAAAATTATATTCAACCGCTCTGACTCAACCTAACAAAAAATTCCCAAGCAAAAACCAAGCCATTTTGTTCAATCCACTTCCAAATACCAAAATTGAAGATTATTTAAATGCCATAGCAACTAAGGTCGATCCCAATAAAATTCTCGCCATTTCCAGGATTGTAAATGATCGCATTTGCATATATTTTACTACTGAAGAAACAGTCACCGAATTTTTAGGAAGAGATAATGGAACAATAGTTATCAATCAGGAACGTATCCAAGCCAGGAAGTTAATCACACCAAGCGAAAAACTGATAATTTCTAATATCCCCCCATCAATACCTCACAGTATTATAGAGACTGAACTACAAAATATTGGAATTCATCAAATAACTCCATTGGATTTTCTAAGAATTGGAACAACTAACTCTTTATTTAAGCATATCTTGAGTTTCCGACGTTATACTTACATTGCACCTAAAAATCTGGAAAATATTCCTGAGTCTATATTAATTAACTATGAACAAATCAATCATCGAATCTATTTTTCACTTGAAAAATAATCATGCTTCATTTTCAAACAACAAGGTCATCTAGCCTCTCAATGCACAAGAAATACGAACACTCAAACATCTATCGAAAACTCATCACCTACTTCTCAACCAAATTATATCCAAAATTGCCACCCCAATCTAACAGATGCTCAGCCAATTGTCCATCCTTAACAATCTTCACCACAATCTACCAGTCCACAATCAACAGAAACAACCAATACTTCTCAATTAGATTCAAATCCCATTCAAACACCTCTCCAGCCAGATAACGTTGAAATGAATATTCACAGCCAAAATCAACCTCCTACATCCTCTGACACTCAATCGTCTAAACGAACGGTATCAGAAATAACGTCTCCTCCAATATCAGTAGACCAGAACCCATTTAAAGAACCTCTCCGTAAATCTAAGAAAGCAAAAACTGTTTCTGAAGATAATAAGAATTTAGCAGAAGATCTTACTAAATGCACTAGTTCTTTTTTCCAAGATAATTCTGATAACGGATATCTAACCCAGGAAGGATTAATTGATTTCTTCGAAAACGCACACGGCTCTGCTGATCCTCTCAGCATTGCTAAAACGTATACAGAAGATATCGAAGGACTGCTCAATTTTTTGACTAAAATCCATCCAGCATTAACTCCCACGTATCTCAAAAGTCGCTGTACAAGATTAAAAACTAAAATTAATAAACAGCTATTATTATCCGCTTTCTCTACTGATCACAGTGAATACAGCAGCTACGCCTCTGCTGAAATTTAATACAACATTTAACTGTATACTGCAATGGAACCTAAATGGGTATTACAGCCATTTAGAAGAACTTAAATTAATTATAGCTAAATTTAAACCATCTGTAATATGCCTACAAGAAACCCACTTCAAAGAAGATAACTGTCATAATTTAAGGAACTATACTCCGTATTATAAGAACAGAATAACTGCTAGCCATGCTAGTGGGGGAGTAGTAATATATGTCCATAACTCATTTAATACCGAAGTAATACGTTTAAGAACTGAGTTGGAGGCACCAGCAATATCTATAAAAGGCCCCCACAAAGTTAATGTATGTAATATTTATTTTCCTTCGGACTTAGACCCATCCATAAATGAAATGACTGAACTCTTAAATCAAATTCCAGAACCGCGTATTATATTAGGTGATTTTAATGCTCACAATATACTTTGGGGAGGCAAAAAAACAGATTCCTTGGGACGTAAAATCGAACAAATTGGTACCGATTCTAATATGAATATCCTTAACGATGGAAGAATCACAAGGTTCAATGTTTCCACCGTAAATGGGTCACCAATAGATTTATCCCTTTGTGACCCTGTCTCACAACCAACTCTGTCGTGGGATGTGACATCTCATTTGCATGGAAGCGATCATTTTCCTATCCTAATTATGAAAAATAACCATATCTCCTCGTCAGTTCCGTCCAATAAATGGTGTTTGAAAAATGCAGATTGGTCTCTTTATTCCTCTTTAATTTCACAAAAAATTCTCAGTTGGTTCAGCCCTTCGATACAGATATTGATATCAACTCCAAAGTACTCCATTTCGTACAGTTTTTAACGTCAATAGCTCACGAGTCCGTAGGTTATTCAAAATTTCTCAAAAAACGTGCCCCAGTCCCGTGGTGGAATTCTCATTACGAGGCAGCAATTAAAGAGTCAAAAAAGGCATTTTATAAATTTAGAAGGCACCCAACTTTAAATAACCAGTTAGAATTCAAAAGATTAAGGGCGTACTGTAGATACACCTTAAAGAAGAGTAAGAGAGAAGCCTGGAAAAAATATGTATCATCTTTAAATTTATCTACCTCGACTTCTGAGGTTTGGCAAATGATAAGCAGAATGTACGGGAAAAAAATCATTTAACACCATTCATTACCTAGAACATGATAACCATCCTTTGTAAAAGGTATAAATTTTTTTTTATTAAAAATCCCTTAAAAGGGCTACATCACAACAAAACGTTTTCGATTTTTATAAAGAATCATCATCAGTGTTCGATAAACTGGATGCTAGCTGAGCCACAAAAGAAAAATATCTGGGTAAAAACCCTTTACATATAATATAGATGCCTTAAAAGTGCATACTTCGATAAAAAGGCCTGTGATGGTCACATGGCAAACAGGATAATGCCCTAAGGTAAGGTATACAGGTTTCCCAACACGTGGGATCCAAATTGAGTTGATCACATTTCAATGACTTAATGGCAACTGCCATTAAGTCATTGGAGTTGCCATTAAGTCATTGAAATGTGATCAACTCAATTTGGATCCCACGTGTTGGGAAACCTGTATACCTTACCTTAGGGCATTATCCTGTTTGCCATGTGACCATCACAGGCCTTTTTATCGAAGTATGCACTTTTAAGGCATCTATATTATATGTAAAGGGTTTTTACCCAGATATTTTTCTTTTGTGGCTCAGCTAGCATCCAGTTTATCGAACACTGATGATGATTTTTTATAAAAATCGAAAACGTTTTGTTGTGATGTAGCCCTTTTAAGGGATTTTTAATAAAAAAAATTGTTATACCTTTTACAAAGGATTTCTTTCCAATTTTGTGATTGATGGTATACTGCCAACTACAGGAAAACCTTTTTTTTCCTTGTGGATTTTATGATAACCTGTAACGATCAGTATCCCGATCGTTACTATAAGATTCATTTCTGTAACTATTAAGTATGCAACCAGGTATACGTTCACTCGCATAGAGTGTAATCTAAACTTGAGCCCATTATAATTATTTTGGTTGGTAGTGTGGTTAGTGAATTTAACATTTATTCGTTGGCTCATGTGTCAATGACAATTTCCGCCTGTTTGACAGGACGGGAAGAAAGTGAAAGAGGATGGTTACTTGATCTTCGGTAGCCGTCTGCAAATGATGTGATTTTCCAGCGACCGGTGTCTAGCCATTTTATTTTATTTAGAAAATAATTATTTAGTTGAAAAGGAATGCATTTAAGTTGGAAAGAAGTTTATTTTATGGTATAAATTATGGTGAGAGTGCTGTTTTAGTTCCAATATCGGAGGATTCTGGACATTGGGTAAGCGCCATTTTTTGTTCTTGCCAAGGAAAAAAAATAACCATTTTCTCATTTTCAATACCATACTTACATTAGGAAAATTGTTATTCTGTAACTATCAGGTCTTAAGTAGTCCCTATAACTACCAAATTTATGTATTCTACTGAGAAAGATTCTTTAAAATTATATTTCCATTTCAAAGTAATTTCTGACTTAACGACATTTTCCTTTACTTTTAGTTTTACATCTGTAAACAAATCCTTCTTGTAACATCCAACTTTACAATCATATTTTGCAACAAGTAATCCTTAACCATAGTTTAGTTTTTCAAATGTCTTCACATGGAAAAAAAAATCAAGGTCAATCATACTTCACCTACACACATCAGTGGTTCAACTTTTTGTTTCAAGTTTTTCTACAAACTTTTTATAAATACCTTCCTACATACCGTGTTTCATGTTACTCAAAAGAAGTAATATGACTGAAAGATTTCTGTTTTCTTTTAGTCGCTGGAGAATAGAAGATTTAGTCAAACAGAAATAAGAATAATTTTTGGGAAAGAGTGGGAAATTTTGGGACATATTTGGAAGTTTTGATTTTATTGGAATCTTGGTTTTTATGGAATTTATTTTTGGAATTCGCCGGTACTGAGAGGTATCTCCAGTTGGTAACAAGGATACACCTCCCTCCTAGGTTGAGGAACACCGCAAGCTACCTTCCTTGGGCCTCTGATCATTCCCTGGAAAGAGTTGGAGAACCCATGGTCACTTGGTAGACCGGACAGGTTTTTATAAGTCAATTTGATTGTAATTTGTTTTAATAATATTTGCACTTTTACCTATTTTTTTTTGTATCAATAACTTAATAATCCTAATAATAGTATACCTTCATTTTCTTAAACATAATTAAACTATACAATAATTTTTCAAAAATTTTATATTTCAAGGTTAGCTCATTTATTTTAAAATAGTAGGGGGGATTATAAACTATCTGTAAAGATAGTGTGCACATTATCTCAGTTTGAATCCTTATCGAAACTTTTATTTCATTGTCAGGTATTATACTTACGTTTATCACCTCCGAACAGATACGATATTGTCAGCCAATATTGGCTTCTTCATTACCAACAAATTTGTACATACATTTTTACATTAATTAACTTTCATATATAAATCATTCATTACATATTTTTCCCTTATTGTAAAAACCTGTGTTATCAACAGGAGTGTCATAGCTTAGTACGTCCGGTTTAGCTAGTGTATAAAAATTGTATATAGGGGTTATAGGTTTGTTTCATTAAATTTGTTACTTGTACCTAAATATATGTTTTATTTCCTATAAATTCGCAGATCTGGATAAAAGTAATAGTACTATAACAGTAATAAGTAGATGCAGGCAGCAGTATAAGTCACTCGGTGAAGTAAAATTCACCAGGCGCCCTCTTCCGTACTTCTAAATATCTTCTTGGTCAATATTTCTCTTCTTTCCATTCCTTTCTATTTTTAATTTATTTACTTGAACACTTCAGTACTTTATTAGTTATCGTCTTATTTCGGGTGTGCAAATTCGGCCTGATCCTCTCCTGAGTCACACAAAAGGTCTCTTACATATCCAGCTAGCCAGCTCAATAACACTTAACAAGCAATTAAGCTACTCCTTCAAAGCTTATATCTATTCTTCCACATCACCTACAGATTTGTTATAATTAACACCCCGATTCGTTACAAACCATATTTATTCAACTAAGCAAGAAATAGCCTCCGTACTAGCAAACGTATATCAACAACATAGCAGTGACGAAAATCTATCTACAAGTTTCCTAGCCCATAAAAATGACGTTAATAATGCCTGTATAAATCTTGATGATCACAATAATTTACCTCTAAATGTTACATTTATGATGGACGAATTGTTAGAAACGTTAAACAAAGTTAAAGACACTAGCCCAGGGCCTGACGACATACCTACGACATTTTTAAAAGCTATTCCAACGGAAGGCAAACAATATCTTTTGGCTCTCTATAATTTCATTTGGACAAATAATGTTTTCCCAATTGATTGGTATGATTCCATTATTGTACCAGTTTTTAAACAGGGCAAAAATAAATCGGACCCAGAGTCTTACCGACCAATCTCTCTAGCTTCTACTGTGTGTAAAGTACTTGAAAAAATGGTAAGCAACCGACTAACGTGGTACCTAGAAGATCGACAGGTACTTAGCCCTATACAAAGTGGATTTAGAAAGTCCAGGTCTACATTAGACAACATAGTGGATATTGAATCCGTAATTCATGAGTCATTTGGATGTATTCAAGTATGTTTGGATGTATTTTTTGATATAACACGTGCATATGATACAATTTGGAGATCAGATATCATAAGAATTCTGTCAAGTTGGTCGATTAAAGGAAATATTATCAAATTTATTAATATTTTTTTATATAGGCGAAACTTTCAGACTCCAATAAAAATAGATATTCAAAATGTAGTGGTTAAAATTTTTACTTATGCGAGGATTGTTGCATGTCGGGATTTTGGCCCGTCGGGATTCTGGCGTGTCGGGATTCTGGCGTGTCGATGTTTCGGCCGTCGGGATTTTCGCTGTCGGGATTTTGGCTTTCGGGATTTTGGGCGCCACCGCTTTTACACACGCTACTTCCATTTCAGATTATTAATTAATAATTCTTATGATAAAAATAATAGACATTATGCATTATAGAATACATTATTATAATACTTGTAAGTATAAGTTAGCGAAATTCAATCAGAATGCTGCAAAAAATTAAGTAATATATTATATGAAAAACTGTAGAAATAAATAGTAAACACAACTTATGATAAGGTCGGTTAGAGAAGTTTCTTGATGTTCTCTAATACTATTTTAACCAATGCACCTTCATTACATGATTTAATTATAATCTAGAATAAACTAGACAGTGGTTGCTACAACTTTAAATAAAACAATTATTGATCATAATATTGAAAATGTCTTTAAACATTGATGCTATGATATTAAATATATTTTATTTTCAAGACTACAATCTTAAACAGTGGTTCCCGATGTAAATGTATAAATGTAAGTACCGCACAACCTCTTGTAACTTAGTTTAAAATAGTAAAACTTCACTAAAATACGTTTTAAAAAAATGGGGGGCGGTTTGAAAATGTTGATATTTTCGATTTTTTTCTGAAAAGTCTTGCAGCACGTTCGTGTTTTTAGAAACGTTCAACAACTGTTCCCATTTTCTTTTGTAAATTACTCCGCGATTCAAAAACAAATATTCCATTGTGCATCACTTTACAATTCGAGAGGCAAAAACTAAATGGAACAGAAAAGTTATCAAAACTTTATCAAAACTGCTAAAAAAGGCAGTGGATATTGTAACTCAGAAAAACAAGACTTATCCACCCGAAATTTTGCATAGATTTTCTACAGACTTGTTGAGAATAATTATGTTGAGGAATTTTTTGCTTATACTTATTTCTGTTTAATAATAAGAAATATCTAACAATAAAACACTGAAAACTTTCAGGTGTTGAAAAGGCTTTTAAAAATAGAAAAAGATACACTGCTATATACGCACTTCACACCTTCTAGATCATAATCATTCTTTTAATGAATAGTTTCAAATTCAGCATATTTAAAATAAAGGCCTTAAGCTATCTTTATTAGAATCTATAGAAATTAATAAATTGAAAAATATAGATATAATTCTGAATGACCAACTCGAGACAAATAGCTACCCACTTCTCAACCTCTTCAGTTATATACTTTAAAAAGGCAAACATACAGTAAACTAAATCACTTGAGAAAGGCACTCTGCCGAAACAGCTGTAGTCACATAATTATAATAAATTTTGTAGAGGTAGAGAAAACAAACGTTTTCAGTATTTTATTGTTAGGTAAAATGAACTTCCATCAAGTAACGGTCGAATCCATAAATTATTAATATGAAATATGTTGATTTTCGGCCGAAAAATTTCGTTATTTTGATTTTTTGAGTATTACCAAAACCTAAAAAATTGTTAAAACTAAAAAAGTCGATAGCGTTACCTTAAGAAACTCAAAGCTAATAAAATATTTTTGAATTTTTTGTTTCAAATGATTCAATGACGAGTTGTGATGTCCACCGCAAAATAGGTACACCTCTTTTTTGGTCTGCATAAATTTTTCGCTTTGGCTTATTTTTCAATATTTCCCTTGACATTTTTCTTTGAATTTTACTGAGTATGTTGATTTAATCGACAAATAGAATAAAATCACAAAAACAATGAGCTTGAAATATTTGATTTCAAACCATACTCCCCATTAAGGGGAATTTAAATTCACCAACTCTCAGCCCGGTGGTAAACCTTTGGAGAACACATGACTACACGATATAAAAACTAACTGCATATCGTTGGTGAAACATGTCTATATGATAGATGTGGAAGGATTCAATGTTCTATTTCTGGATTTTGACCTAAATATTCAGGATATACGCTATTTATTGTAAATTTAGTACTAAAATGTAATAAGTTTGAGTGATTCGAAAGTTATAAAAATGTGAAATTATTATTTATCTAAAACATTCCAAAATCTAAGTTTCATTTCCCAAAAAATTGTAAAGATTCTGCCTTTCACTACATAAGTCCAACCTATACTGCTCAAAATATCTTGGTTCAACATTATGTTTTCAAAAAAATATATGAAGACATTTTCTAGTAAATAATTAGTTTCAAATATTAAAATCACCGGCATAATAATAAAACATTCAATCGTCTAATTAGAGCACATTACAGACTTTTAAATTCAATTTGACAAATATCGATTTTTTGGGGTTAGATTATCTATTTTCCCTATTTTATAAAGCGATGCTTTTAAAATAATGGCACCAGAGCCAGCGTTTGTTATGTCACCTATTTTAAACCAAAGGACATCGCACACATCTTATGGAAAATATAATGTCACTCAAATTCAATAAAATTAATACGAATAGATACGTTTTAAATTAACGGTCAAATCTTATCCTTGCGCCAACTCTATATTTTCAATAATAAGAGCAGAAATTGATATAAATAAATCTGAAATCAAATGGGTACGTACATAAGTTAGAGAGAGAAAAAATATTTTAAAATACCCAAATTGCCGGTACTCCATAAATCAGCGGATTAGTTTCACTATAATTAATAATATATAATTATAATTTTAAGTATAAATTTTATTGAATTTGAGTGACATTATATTTTCCATAAGATGTGTGCGATGTCCTATGTTAAGAACTATTGTTCGTCCGCTATAACTTTTCCCATGGGTCACGATTCATTTTCAAACAAATTAAGTCAAAACATAAAGTGAAACGAACGTCGATGTGTATATACATTTTGTATACTGTATACTATACAGTGATGAGCGTGCTAATAACCAGCAGAATAACGCAAAAGATGGAAAACCTAATACATTGCGAAGTAAAGGGAGATGAAACCAGTAGAGCTAGAAATTATCGGTATAAACGTATAAATTAACATTACATTATATAGTTTCCCACCTCAGTATTTAATAAAATTCTCCACTAAAAATCTGTCACAGTGACAGTTGTCATATTCCTTCGATACGTCTAAAGGTGGGAAACTATGTAATGTAATGTTAATTTATACGTTAATATCGATTATTTCTAACTCTAGTTTCCTAGTTACTTACTAGTTTCATCTCTCTTTACTTCACAGCAATGTATTATGTTTTCTATCTTTTGCGTTATTCTGTCGGTTATTAGCACGCTTATCACTAAAGCTCGGATTATAGGCAAAATGCCTTTTTTGCCTATTTTGCCTATTATAATTGTTTTTTGCACTTTTTGCATTTTTTCGTAAATTCCGCCTATTTGTGCCTTTTTTAAAATTTCATGGTACTACCCATGATATTATTCTATTACTAAACCATTCTCTAATAAAATTTTGGGTCAATAATTAAATATCAATGGTTTGTTTATATAACAGATTTCTAGGAAAATGTACCTGATCGAGACTTGAAGGTTAACTATTTGGAAATCCCTAAGCTTTATTAGTTTATTATCAGTTGTACAGTCCGTTAGTGTATTTATCAGAGTTTAGTCACAAATTGCTATATTCTAGTTTAGTTTTGTTGCGTATACCGAAAAGCAAAGAACACGTTTTAAAACGTTTTAGACATTTGTGTGAAAAGATGACATCTAAATTAAGGCTATGGATCGCACCTTATTCGAAACTTTCTCTAGAAGGAGATGGAGCATTTTGTAAACCATGCGGCACATCGGTAAGTTTTATTTTTTCTCTTTTTTCTCGTCCCACAACATAACTAAATTCTAAAGCGGTTTTAGAATTCTAATTACTTTTTTTTATATTCTCAGATTTCAAGTAGAAAAAAGTACTTTATTGACTAGCCTTGTGGAACCCCACTTCATAAACGTAATTTGGAAAAGTTAAATTTCTCTAAGCTAGCCCAAATATCTCTGCGGGATAGTTTAAGCAGTTCAAAAAAAAAGGAGGAAGACGCATTTAAATTTGATTTATGCCAGATGATGATTGCATCCAACATTCCTCTATATAAAGTTAATAACCCTAGTTTTAAATGCTTTTTCGACAAATATCTTAATAAATCCTTACCGGACGAGAGTACATTGAGAAAACATACTGTGGAAAAATTTTATGTGGAATGTATTTCAAAAATTAAGCGGGAGTAAGAGGGCAATTTTTTGTATATTATCGTGGATGAAACGACAGATGTATGCGGCATGTATATAGCTAATTTAATGATTGGAATTTTGAACGAAAACTTTGCGAGAAAACCTTATTTAGTTGCCGTTAAAGAATTGGAAAAAACAAACAACTTAACAATAAGTCGATTTATACAAGATAGTTTAACAAACCTCTTTTTACCCAACCCTATACCAGTGAATAAAATAGTTTTAATGCTTTCAGATGCTGCGGCATATATGTTAAAAGCTGCTGTTAATTTAAAGATTTTTTATCCTAATTTAATTCATTGCACTTGTGTAGCCCACGGAGTAAATAGAATTGCTGAAGAAATAAGAAATCTGTTTCCGTTGGTAAATAATTTTATAGATTTTATGAAAAAAGTTTTGGTAAAGGCTCCGTTGAGGGTGCAATTATATCAAGAAAGACTTCCCGGTGTCCCTTTGCCACCTAAACCAGTAATTACAAGGTGGGGAACCTGGCTCGAAGCAGTTATTTTTACTTTGAACACTGCAATGAAATAGAATTAGTTATGTCAGAATTTGATAATATTTCCGAAGCTATTCGAGAAGCAAAAAAATATTAAAAAATCCCAAATTGAAACAGGAACTCGCTTATATCAATGACAATTATAAATTAATAGTTACCACAATTACCTTATTAGAAAAACAAGAGATAAATTTATGTGAGTCAGTAAAATTAATAGATAATTTAAAGACGAAAATTAAATCGGCACCTGGAAGTAACGGTCAATTAATTTAAAAAAAAAATGAAATATGTTTTCGACAAGAATGAAGGTTTTTCGTTTTTATCTAATGTTGCTAAAGTTTTGAATCGGACATTTTCCGAGGAATTACAAATTATGCCAGATTTATCATCCGCTCTGAAATATGCTCCAATTACATCTGTCGATGTCGAACGTTCGTTTTCAATGTACAAATTAATTTTAAGTGATCGAAGACATAGTTTTAAGACCGAAAATATTGAAAAACATTTAGTTGTTTCTATTAATGATAAAATTTTAAGGGGTTACAATGTTTAATTATTAATTAACAGTTATTTAGTTACTAGTTTATTTATACTAATGTTATGATTATGATGTGTAAATATACCTGCCTTAAGTTAATATTACGTTAATTCACTTTGTACAATAAATAATAAGTTATATTCCTTTATTGCCTATATTTTGCCTAAATGTTAATATTCCTGCCTTTTTTAATAAAAATCTTTGCCTATATAGGCGCCTTTTTCTTCAATTTTTGTTGTCTATAAATCCGAGCTTTACTTATCACTGTATACTACACACATCTGTGTACGTCTCGGTTCACCGTTGTAGGTAATTAATACAAAACACTAAAGTGTACTTTCGGCATGATTTATTTTGACGCTATGTAACTTGATCTTTTTCTTATTTCTTAAAGCTCTGTTTTACAGTCACATTTATCGAATTTACCATAAAGTTATATCGAAACCGAGCTCGTTTCTAGTTTATTGCCAGTCGGTTAAGGAACATGTGAGGTTTATTGCAGAATAAAGTAGAGAAACACTTTTTGTTTTTTCTTAATCCAAAAGTGTAAGACTAGCTGTCTTCACTAATGTTTTATTTGTATTTTTGATTTATTATTGCACCGAAAATATCAGTTATTACTGAACTATTATATTGCGCTTCGGTTTAGTTATTATTTATACCGTTTAAGAAACGTAACGATAAAATTTTTAAACTTAGATTTACTGAAAGATATATTATTTTCTTTTGTACTATACAAGAGAAAAAGCTATAAATAGAAGCAGCAGTTATTATAACAATACATATACATAATAATTTAGTTGATTCAAAAATTGAAAAAAAAATCGAAAACTTAACATCAGTAGTGTTGGGCGACCACAAACTTCCCCTTGCTATATAGATTTTAATCGGTTCAGTTTTATAGTAGGATTAAAAGCGACTACGAACTGCCCAACGCTACCTAGGTACTTAGATAATATTTTTGTCAACATATATAGTTTTTATTTTACTTTATTGTATTAAAAAGAAACCCAATTCCCAAAGCATGACAGAAAATTTTAAATGATTAAATAATGAAACTATAACAATATAATCGAATAAAGTTTATTTATAAATCTACATTTACTTATATACAATAACAAAAACTACAGTTAAACAATAACAATGCTTTATTCTAATGTCTGATTAGTGATTAAAATAAGTACACTATAGTGAAGTACTATAGTGAACACTATATTTTAGATTTTAAAAGTTAGCTTCATAATAATTGCAAACTGACTTAAGAGGATCGGTACGTATTTTCGGCTGCAATGCTATTCAAATGGGGATTAATTTTTTCGAATCCTGAGAAAACTAATACGTATTTTTGAAAAACTTAAACGCAGAATGAAAGATTACGTTATTAGCGAGGGCCGAAAGTCCCTGAGAACTTGTATAATGTTTATTTTAATAAATTACAGGGGTGAAAAACTAAAAGAAAATTTAGTGTGATTTTTAATTTCAAATATCTCATTCAAAATAAACTTTTTATTTATTCTAAGGGACTTTCGGCCCTCGGTAATAATTTAGTCTTTCATTCTGCGTTTAAATTTTTCAAAAATATTTATTGGTTTTTTCAGGATTCGAAAAAAATTAACACAATGCCGTGGTAATATTTTCCAAATCTATCTTTGTCTTACAACGCACTCAGCCGAATATAATATTGTCAGCATATACTGTCAGTCATCGACACTGACAATCAGTGACAATTTTAAATATTTGACATTGCATCGGGAATATTTTGAGTTATTGATTAAATATTATTGATATATAGTGTATTTGATAAATAATTGATTTAAGACGGGAACTTAATAAAAAGTTATTTATTGTGTATTATTTGTGGAAGATCCAAGCAGAGAATACATCAGGATAATATATTCTGTGATCCAAGTATTTTGTTGTTAAAGGTGTTCAAAATTGTAACCGTTCCGTAATAATATTATTAAAAAATCACTTTTCCTCTTTTCTCGATTGAGTATTAGTTTTTGTTGTACAAATAAATTATTACAATCACTGAATACATAGTTAGTGAAAAAATTATCACATTTATTAACTGAATTAATTCAAAAGCCATCTCTTTAAATTAATGATGACATTTTCAAGTAGAATGACATTCTAGTAATGTTTACAATATCCATGCAAGTGTGAATTTTACTACACGTACTTTGCCGTGTAAAGACAGAAAAGTAGGGATACACGTAAAATATTTGCGAATTATGTACCCATAGCCTTAATGCAGTCTAATTTAGTAATGTTTTCATTAACGTACTATTCAGTTAGCCTATTTTCAATAAAATCAACGATTCTTTTTGCCGTTTTATCAAGTTTTTTTTTCGATTCCATATGCAGTTCTAATTTTCACATATACTTCTGCTTGAAAATTTAACAAAATATCTGTAAATTTAAATATGTCAGGATGTGATTTATAAAAACATTCGTTAAATTTCGAGTGAAATGATTCACATGCATTTGTAGTAAATATAAGAGATGATGAATTTGAAGCCCACATGTAAGGTGGATGTATCTTCCGTTAAACAATTATCAACTAGGTCAGCGGTTCTCAACCTTTTTGAGTCATGTACCACCAACAATTCTTTTTACTATTTTTGGTACCACCTATATGTTTAGATTGTACTGTTAAGACTTACTAAGTACTACTATTTTAATTTTTTTGTGTTTTGTGTATCACCGCTAATAATGATATGTACCACAGATTGAGAACCGCTGAACTAGGTAATCACAAAATTGTAAAACTCTGTCATCTTCTGGCATAATATTAAAAAGTTCATCAGAAAAAATGTCACCAACATCATTTAGATCTAAATAAGGAATGCCGAAAAACAATTTTAAATATTTTCCAATAACAGTTTGATTTTTATATTCCGAGGACCTAGGACAAACCTAAATTTTGCATTTTTCGATACCAATTTTATGTTGTATGAAATTTGCAACAAAAAATAATAATGTCGCGCCACACTAGCTTGGCTGCATTTTGAATTGCTATTTCAAAATCAGAAATTATTTGCTTCGGTTTGAATTTTAAATTCAACTCTGTACATATTGTTATTAATGTATTAAAAGTACTTTTGTAAGACTGCTGAGATTTATTTGGTAACAAACAAAATACTAGAGAAACATAAAAACCATTTTTGTATCCATGTATAGTAAACATCTGACAAAAATATTTAGAACAGTATTGAAAAGTTCCATCTAGTAAAGATTTGTGAAACAACTAAAAATTGCGGAATTATTTTTCGTAGATAATAAAAAGTTTTCATCTGTATTTGTTTATAAATTTAAGTTCGCTAACACTTGTAGAATTCTCCTGTGTGGATTTTCGTCTTGCAGCATAGATATTTCTTCGAACGCTGAAGTTTTCCTTCCTCAATTCCTTGTGGACAATCTTTAAAGGTATTTCACATATATCTTCTACAGCTTTCCTCTTTGTATAATTAATAAAAATTTGCCGGTCAACGTGAATATCTGGAGCATGATTATGCTCCACCGATGCTTTTTCAAGAATAACGTAATAATTGTCATCACCTTCCTTTGTGTACACTTTTTGTTGACACCTTTTTTGATGCATCGCCAGTTAGCTTTTCCATCTGTGGAGACATGGGCCTTTGAATATTGATATTCATTAATTATCAATAAAAGTTCTCCCCTTTGACTAAACATAGTAGTTGGATTCGCCATTTAAAATTTAAACACTAACGGACAAAACCGGACATTATACCGTAATACTAGCAACTGAAGTGAATAACTGAAAATATTTATATTCTTACTTTCAACTATAATCAAAATTGGAATTTCCGGTCATTAAGACTTAATCCCCAACTTTCTCGGCGATGGGGCAGCAGGTACTTGGGATTAATGGGCCCAGGTAGTTCGTGGGGTAGTTAGATAACGCCGGTAGTGTTTTATATGTGTTTTTAGATGTTCATTGTTATTATAAATTCTCGTTAGTGAAGTGGACAGTTAATTTCCTTCTTCCGTGCCAATTTAGGGACGGCTGCTCTGAAAAGTTCACTTGATGAACCAACATATCTACCTGTCTCTCCTAAAGGAATTTTCATCTTCTTTTTCTTTAAGTGACCTGTCCGTTGCTAACGTTGGCTATTAACATGGTAATTCTGATCTTGCTTGCGGCAATTCTGAATAATTCGACTAATGTGAGCCCGAAACACTTCCACAGATTTTGGGTACTTACTGTGTCTCAATATGTTCGGTCCAGGATATACGATGAATGCGTCGGTACCCCCACATTTCGAATGCTTCTAGTTTTTTCGTAAGCGTCTCTGTCAGCGTCCAGGCCTTCACACCATATAGTAAGATCGGAAAAATATAACATTTAAATAGGCGTAGTTTTACAGGAAGAGAAATCTTTGCTTATGAGAGCTTTTTCATGTGGTTAAATGCTGCTCGTTCTATTCTTTGCCTTAAATTGCTCGTTCTATTTTGCATTTACGTTTGTGCCAAGGTATACATAAGATTATCTATGGTCAATTAATATGTTGTTCATCCGTAACTCTCGAGCAGGTTGTTGCTTTTGTGCTTATCAGAATTAATTTTGTCTTCTTGAAGTTGAGGCTCAGGCCGTATTCATAACTAACTGAATTAACCCTTTCCATTGCTTGTTGTAATTCATCTATGCTACTGGCAAGGATCACCATGTCACCTTCTTCTACTTTGGTACCATGTAATTTTAAGAAATTTGCTTACCATCATAGCTATCTTAATTTTATTCACTGCCACCCTAAATAGCATGCTTGTATCAACGCCATACCAATCTCACAAGTTCTTCAACCATGAGGTTCTTCTTCGTCCTGGACTGCGTTTGCCTGCTATTTTTTCTTGCATGATACTGCAACTTCCCAGCTTTCTCTGCTTGATGCTTTTTATAATCTCAGTAGTCTTACTGAGACGTTCTAGTATTGTGGAGTTTCGAATCTTCTCCACCCAGGAAACCTTTAAAATTCTTCTATAGCACCACATTTTGAAAGCCTCGAGGCGATTTAGATCGATTTTATTCACAGTCCAGGACTCGACACCGTAAAGTAAGACCGAGGACACGTAGCAGCGAAGTAAGCGGATCCTCAATGCCAATTTTAGCTCTCTGTTACATAACACCTTGGACATCCTTCTAAAAGCGGCTCTAGCCTGCTCTATCCTAGATATAATTTCGCCGTGACTTTCTGTGTTAAAATTTAATTGCTGTACAAGGTAAACGATTTTATCAACTTGCTGAAGTTTGGTATTATTTACATATAGTGAGCACGTAAAAGTTGGAATAAATTCATTTTCTCGAGAATGGACAATTTTAGAAAAAAATCCAGAAACAGGTCAATTTTTATTTTTAAATTACGACTTTTTGGCATACATATCATACTAGTGACGTCATCCATCTGGGCGTGATGACGTCATCGATGATTTTTTTAAATGGGAATAGGAGTCGTGTGATAGCTCATTTGAAAGGTTATTTAATTCTCTATTCAGTAATATAAACATTTACAAAATTATTTATACAATATGTCCAAGAAAACATTTTAAATTTTAATTTATTGACATAAAAAGAAGAATGCATGTAATTTATTTAATCCAAAATACATTTTACTGCTCTCAGAAAACAGAAAAAAAATTGTTTATTTGAAAAATATTCATTGCTTTTCGCTTAAACTAAATGTTCAAACTGTCCAGAGGAAGGTGGGTGGCGGCTTTGATATTGAATTTAAACAAAAAACAATATTTATTTGTCAAATAAACATTATTTCCCGTTTTCTGATAGCAGTAAAATGTATTGTGAGTTAAATAAATTACACACATTCTTCTTTTTATGTCAATAAATTTAATGCAGAAAATATTTTTTGTGGACACTCTGTATAAATAAATAGGTTAATGTTTATATTACTAAATAGAGAATTAGATTACCTTTCAAATGAGCTATCACACGACCCCTATTCTTATTAAATTTTTTTAAGATGACGTCATCACGCCCAGATGGGTGACGTCACTAGTATGATACATATGCCAAAAAGTCTCAATTTAAAAATAAAAATTGACCTGTTTTGGGATTTTTTTCCAAAATCATCCATTCTCGAGAAAATGAATTTATTCCAACCTTTACGTGCTCACTGTATACATATAGACTGTTTTATATGCTGTTATTTACATATTTTGTAGTTTTTGAGTATTTTGGTTTTCCGTATGTTCAGATCCAGACCTGCCTCCCTACAACTCTCAACGACACTATCAAGTAGTGTTTGCAGATCTTCATTAGTAGAAGCTAAGAGTACTGTATCGTCCGCATATCGCAAATTATTGATGACTTCACCGTTCACAAGGATTCCTTCTTGTTTTTTAGAAAGTGCTTTTCTGAAAATTTTTTCGTAGTAAACGTTGAAGCAGGGGTGACAAGAGGCATCCTTGCCGTGTTCCTCTTTTAATATTAAGAGCCTGTGATTCCACGCCATCTACTAAAACTGATGTTGTTTGATTCCAATATACATTTGCAATTATTCGAACATCTCTGCCGTCCAAACCAATGTCTTTTATGACCATGTCATCGGAATATTTTATATTGTTGGTTAACTCACCGTTTATTTTTATGTCCTCATTTGCATTTTCTATACATTTTTTAAACAAAGAAATTTTACATTTTTTATTCATACTTCTCAGAACCTCTTTGTTTGTGACGTCTCCCGTCGACGATATTTTCATAATTCTCCTACACATTGACAACTTTAATGATTCTAATTTTTTTATTGATGCCACATTCAAGGTCCAAGCTTCCATTTCATACGACAAAGTCGAAAAAATGTAGCCCTCCGCCAACCTCACTCGTAGGTCCAATTTTAAATCTCTGGTGCATAGCACTCTCTCTATTTTGTTAAAATAGAGAGAGTGCTATGCACCAGTTTTGTTAAAATTTACTCTGGACTTTTCTATTCCAATTTCAATTTCTTGGACGTAACCATTATTCCAAGATACGCATATTTCTCCAATAATTCGGCATTGGATCCTTGTATTAGAAGATTTTCGTTATTTCTTTGAGTTTTCTATATTCTCATAATTTTTTTCCATTGTTAGACCATATTCTTTTCCATGCTCCGCTTTTCTGGTACCACTCTTTGAAAATATTCAAGGTTTTCGGCTAAGATGACAGTGTAGGTTGTATAATATCTAATGTTACATTATATTTACCTTGTTTCAGCTGTTTCGCCCTCAAGAGTTTTTTTCAGGATCTCTTCCGAGTAGATATTAAAAAGAATTGGCGACATTACTCATCCATGTCTCATTTGTTGGCTATTTTGTACTTCGTCTTCTTAAAGTTCCCTCTCCTATCGGAGGTTGGATATTATAATGGCTATGGTCACGTTGTTGGCTGCTGCTCTGAATAGTTGTAATGAACTACAGTTAAACCATTATCTAAGGTTCCTCAGCCAGGAGATGCGTCTTCTTCCTATGCTTCTTCTTCCTTGGATCCTTCCTTGCATAATAATTCTTAGCAACTCATATTTTTCTCCTCTGTTAAGATGACCCAAATATTCCAGCTTTCTAGTTTTTATACTTTTCATAATTTCTAACTCCTTATTTAAACGTCGTAGCACTTCAACATTAGTAATCCTTTGAACCCACTGAATTTTCAATATTCTTCTGTAACATCTCATTTCGAACGCTTCTATTCTATTTTGTACATTCGAGTTTTTTGTTTTTGGGACATTTTGCCAGTTGCCTATTGCGTTAATTTAAGCACATAATTAAGACGATATTCGGAACTTTCTCTAGAAGATGATGAAGCATAAATATCATAGGCCGTGCGGCAAATAGGTAAGTTTTATTATTTCTCCCTTTTTCTTATCTCATAACTAAATTCCAAGGCATTATTAAAATTCTAATTATTGTTTTTTTTTAATTGACCCCTATAGAGGCATTTTTCTTCAACCTTTTGTTGCATATAAATCCAAGCTCGCATAAGATTAAGTGATGGATCATACAGCTGTATGCGCCACCCTGTTGAAAACACTCTTGATAGACAGCTATGGGATGTTGATTTCCCGATATTGATCTGCGTGATTTACAAAATAGCGACTATTAATGCCAAACACAGCACCACAAATAGTAACTCATATGCTGTCAGATGGTTTTTCCCCAAATAACAGTACTAATATACACGTCCCTTTTTATTGCAGATTTAGATTCTTTACGTAAAATTTAGCAAATTTTAATTTTTCGAATTATAGATAGATGGCGCTATAATCAAAAAAAGCTTGTTGGAAATTGAAAATAATAAAAAAATGGTCCCACATCTTTATGGAAAACTTAACTCAACTTTTTTTGGTTTTAGGACCTACTCTTCACAACCCAATAATAGGTCCCCATAACGCTCGAGCAACTGCAAAATACTTTCTTACCCTACTTTAAATCTTTCTTTAAATTTAAAACTATGTTTTTAGTAAGATAGGAACCACTTATCATTATTAAAATTTTCTTACTTATAATTGAAGGTTAATAATAAAGCTGTTAGAATTGCAGAATTTTTCAGAAAAAAATTCCAAAGATCACATAATTACGGCATCTGTTCAACAAAAAATTGCAAATAACACGAAGCATTGCATTTTTTCGAAAAATCACCTAGAGAGAAAAAGTTTTGAGTTCCATGACATAGGCCTAAAAAATTAATCGAAGATTCGAGAAATTGTTTTTTTTTTGTTAAAGTTTTTTGTTCATAACCACGAATAACTTATATATTAAGGGGGTAGGCGCAAAATCTTAGGCCAATGCTACTTAGATGCATCAATTTTTTTTCGAATTGTAATTTTTCTGTTTTTCGTTGAAGTATACTTGAATTTTCTATTGATACTCGCACTACGTTCTTACACAGGCCAAAGTAGACTTATTTCCTTTGCATGTACTAAACTTTGTTTTCAAACCAAGAGGAGTAAACTAAAAAGACAGATTTACACCCAAGAAAGTCACTAGAAATATCACCAAATGTATCTTCTTTTTTGGTTGCTCATATCGGACTTTGACGGTAATCCATAAGTATTATATTATACTAATACGTCGCTAAAGAGTTCTAAAAACAACCGTTTTTTTCTTAATAAAAACAGACTAAGAATCTAAAAATTAAAGGAATAGCGCAGAAAATACAAAAAAATCGCTGATATAACTTAATTAACCTATGAAATGCCAATAGTGTCAAAATTTTATAAATGTCATTAGTGTCCAAATTTGATAGTTGATGCTAGACCATATACAAACAAGCTTTACGGCGCGGTAAATTTGAATTAATCGTCCTGGTTTTAAAACAGACTATAGTTATTAGTGAAAAGTGAGACACGTTTAATTACATAATATTAAGGCAATTTAAATTATCTCTATCATCTGTTTAAATAATCAGTTTGATCAGCTAATTTATTAGTAAATATTAATCTCTGATTTGTGATACATAATGACCGAAAATACTGGACCAATAATTATACAGAAAATTGTTATTTTAAAATTATATACAGTAATTGGATTCGTGATTAATTAATGTAATATTATCAATAATCGAAAAGTTATTGTAAATTCGCTTTTGGGTAGAGTTATATTATTTGTAGAATGTACTGAATTTATTATTTCCCTAGTGTTAAACCACAGTATAGAGCGAACCAATACGGTCACTCCGCGAAAAATCTCTTGTTCTCTGTGTTCCATCTTGCTGACTATTTTTAGCACTTTGCGCAGATGAATGACAGAACGGCATCTTACATTTACCGAGACTTTAAAATCTTAAACAGGAACCCCAAGTTTTTCATTACAGATTTGGATTCTTCATGAAACAATAAGGAATATTTATTCGAGCCATTTTTGAGAATTGTTAACAGATGGCACTGTAATTGGAAAAATACGATTTATGAGCGCCATCTATCAACAAATCTAAAAATGTCTCAAATAAATGTTACTAACTTTTTTATAAGGTATTCAAATCTGCAATAAAAAATAGGGGTTCCTATTTAAGATTTTAAAGTTCGAAAACCTATGACACTTCCGGGGTCCGGAGTTAACACTACCTGCCTGGTTGTTCCAATTCGGTAAACAAATCAGAAGGGTGCAGTGCGAAATTTTTAGGCAAAAATTGTTTTTAGCAGTTTTTTAATATGTAAATCCAGAACACCAACTTTTTGCTCCCGAAAATATGTTTTTACCATTTTTGGGTCATCTTAAACAAAAAAGATTTTCTGTCATTTTTCTCCAAACTTGATAGATTTAACTTGATATTTTTAAGCGATTTATAATCTGAAAAATTCGAAAATAAGTATTTTCGAAGCTTGAAAATTCATGTGTACATTATTATTTTTGCGGTGGTCAAGTGCCTAAATTGAAATATTAACATTCAATTTCACGATTCTGATGAGTTATCGGGTGTATTTCAATTTCGACCGTTTGTTTTTATTGGCGTATTTAATTAGCACATTGGCAATAATTAATTGAATAAATAAATAAATTAAGAAAAAAATATATGTTAATAATAAATAGGGAGCGGATTTATATGCGATCAATTTTGATGAAATATGCGCATATAATATATGCAGTAAAAAATTACGAAATATGCGCAAGATATGCACAAAAATTCAAAAAATGCGCATTTCGAGAAACCACAAATCTTATTTATTTTCTTTCAAATAAAATCAATATTTTTTTATATACCTATGCAATTTATTCACATTTTTTACAAAAACTGATATAGCCCAATAAATGACCGTTTTGGAGTGTAATTTTCAGGGGCAACTCCGAATTGCATGAAAATTTGGATTTAGATTCTACTTACACTCCACTTCAAAGTTGAATTTGTGCCGTTGGTTGCTTTTACTTGGGGGGTGACAGTCACCCCTTCTCGGGATGTGATAAACGCGTGTTTAAAATAAGCCCGGAAATGGATAAATTGACAGATTATAAGCACCTTTCGTTCTATAAAGTTTTTTATGTAAGTTAATACTTTTTGAGTTATTCGCGATTGAAAATATTGATTTTTCGACAAAAAAACTACGTTTTCAGACAGTTTTTCGCCAATAACTCAAAAAGTAAATATTTTATCGAAAAAAATGTTCTTAGCAAAAGTGTAGCTTATAAAAAGACGAAAAATATTATGTATCAGTAAAGTCTATAAATCGAGTAAAAGCAAAGTTGTAGCTCATGAAAAATACGTTCTTATTCGTCTAATTGCAAATCGAATAATTCAACGCGAAATGACCGAAAAATTAAACAGTTTTCGGGAAAAGCTTATTTATATTTTTAAATTATCTAAAAAAAGCTTTATATTTGTTTTTTTTACAAAAATTTTTATCGTCAAAAATAAACGAGTTACACTGAAAAAAAAAGTCTGCGCCTTTTTTTTGGTTAAAAAAAATCGTGAAAACCTCCTTCTATTTAGCACCCTAAATAAAATGAATCGTTATCGCTTTATCCATTATTTATAACTGTATGTGTATTGTTTATATGATCTGTAAGTTTGATTGGTTTAAAGTGCTAATTTTTGAAAAACTTTTGTTTTATAAAATTTCCTTTTTCCAAAATAACTTAAAAAGTATTAGCGATAAGAAAAATCTTAAAGAGTAAAAAAAATGTAGGTTTTGCTATTATAAATATGCTAGTTTCATTTTGTTTTTCCGTGAGACAAAAATTGGTTAAGATATGTCTGTTGAAAATTTGCATACACTTAGACCCATTCAAGCTTTTTCAACTATAACCCTTTCAAAAATAAGCACTTTAAACCGGCGAGACTGACAGATCATATAAAAGATAGATAAGTAAGTAAATTGTTTGTAAAGAGGTAGAGATTAATTTGATTTGGGGAGCTAAACACGGGGAGATTTTCATGATTTTTTTACCAAAAAAAAAGAGGGCCAACTTTATTTTGAGCGTAACTCGCTTATTTTTAAAGCTAGAGACTTCTGCGAACAATTAAAATAAAGCTTTTTATAAACGCTTTAAAAAAGTTTAAATGGGTTTTTCCCGAAAAGTGCTTAATTTTTCGGTGATTTCACCTTAAAATATTCGATTTGGAGTTAGACGAATAAGAACATATTTTTCATGAGCTACAACTTTCGTTTTTACTCGGTTGATAGACTTTACTGATACACCGTTTTTTTTTCGGTTTTTTATAAGCTACACTTTTGCTAAGAATATTTTTTTCGATCAGATATTCACTTTTTGAGTTATTTGCGAAAAGCCGTCTGAAAACGTAGTTTTTTGTCGAAAAATAAACATTTTCAATCGCAAATAACTCGAAAAGTATTGACTAACATAAAAAACTCTATAGAACAAAAAATGCTTAAAATCCGTCAATTTATCCATTTCCGGTCTTATCTTGAACCTATGGTTTTTTACCCCCTAGAAGGGGTGACTGTCACCCCTCCCGTTATTTACTGGTATTTACCGTATTTCCCGTTCATTTACTGGGCTAATACCAATAGTTACCTATTTAAAATAAAATAACAATATCACTATATTATATATCTTCGGTTATAATTCACTACAATGTGTTTTTCCAAATTTTTTACGAGGAAACATTTTCTTTGATCAGATAAAATATTTTTATAACTTGAAAAACTCCTTTCAACATCAACAGAAGTAATTGGGGCGTATGTAAAATAACTTGTTAAAGCCGAAAATTCTGCACGAAAATCAATTTCAAAATTTCCATTAAAAATTTCGCATAATATGTAATCCAAAGTTTTAAAGCCGTTTAAAGACGGGATCTGATCTAAAGCATGAATATTTCAATTTCCGTTAGAAAATCATAAAACTATGGTTAAAGGTGTAAATTCTCTTAACAATAGGGGATTTAAAAGAATCACCAGAATTATAGGTAGGTACCTACTAAATTGGGATACAAATTGTACTAAATATAATAAAAGTAAATAAAATTCGGATTTCCCTGTAAACTATCCTTCATCATTTTACCATTCTACAATAATTTTATAACGGCGTACTATAAGCACTATATAAGTACTTTGTGTAAAGATCGGGTATTTTCTAAGAAAAAATTAAAAGGCAGTGAATGAGCCGTCTCTCTTCATGTAGTTCTCGAATTAATAGAACAGCCTGTGCGGGAAAATATTTTGTGTCGAATTAAAAAAATAATTTTTTTTGACTTAAATGTTTTTAAATAGGCACAAAATATGCATGTTTCTTTAAAAATATGCAAAATTTACTAAAGTTCTGAAATATGCGAAATATGCATGCAATATGCATTTAGCATAAAATCCGCTCCCTAATAATAAAGTATAAAATTTTAATAAATGTGAAGTATTTGTTGGGCATTTTTCGCATAAGTACGTGATACGTATAATAAGTGCGACAGAGACGCACCATAAATTACGAAGTGCGGCGGCTTAAAAGTCGAGTGGACTCGCATAATTAGCAATTAAAAAACAACGGTCTATATTGAAGTAAGCCCCGATTACTCGTTAGAATCGTGAAATTGAATGTATAAACTTCAGTTTAGGCACTTGGCAGCCTAAAAACTAATAATTTATATATTCGAGCTTTCAAATAACTCGTAACTTATAACTCGACATCTATCAACTTTTGAAAAATATGACAAGAGACCTTTTGTTTTAAATACAATTTTCGGGCCGAAAAGGTAATTTTGTATTTGTATAAAAAGATTGTTTTTCCCGGCATCCCAGGCCCCTTCTGATTTGTTTAAGGGACATTTTTGAACAGGAATCCACAAAAAACCGAATAAGAAAATTTCTCATTCGGAAGCGGCCTCACAACATGGAGTAATACGGAAAGGAAACCTAATAATATCCGATTATTTTTTGGCCAATGTAGAATTGAATAATTTCCTGTAGTCGTGTCGCCAAGGGGGGTATAACGGCCTCCTGTATTCAGATGGGCTTACCCAAGTTTTTTTATGTATTTTGACCCGTACTATTTTCTTTTTTAATCAAAAGTTATTCGGGTTCAAAAATTGCAATTTTTCGATTTTTTAAAAGTTTAACCGCATTTATCTCGAAAACTATGCATCCTACGAAAAAAATTGTAGGAACATTTTTTGGTTAGAATGGCCCAAAAAAAAACAAAAAAATGTTTTGTTTTGCGAGAAATCACTGTCATGTAATTCCTCAACTTCTTTGTTTATAACAAACTTATCGACATCCGGATCAACTGTTACCCAAAAAATTCGTGTTCTACGGGTCAAAATACATAAAAAAAACTTGGGTAAGTCCATCTGAATACAGGAGGCCGTTGTACCCCCCCTGGCGACAGGACTACTGGTACAATAAAAAAATATATAAATTCATTGTGTATTGTTTTGGTGTTATTATCAGTAACACAGGAGTACTGAAAATTGTTATTGAGAATATTTTAAACGTTAGGGATTTATAGTTTGGATGTTAATAACGTCTTTCTCAAGCTTTTAGAGATCTTCAGTTTTGTACATAGTTATTAATCTTTTTGAAATCCAGTTATTAAAACAGAAATTTTAAATAAATAATAATACTTAGTACGAAATTGTAAATAATTTTTTATCTTTTCTACATTAGTTTCAATGCAAGCTGTTTGTTGCAATTAAATCTGAAAACTATTTTAATTACATTCACACCTGAAAAGTACTCCCACTGAACATATTATAGTAGAGAGGAAATGAATGTAAAAAACGTACATGACAATTTTATATTACAGTTTACTTAAATTCAAAATTAATGAATATAATAAATATAACAATAAAGGGAAAACCCTTTACAAAATTAAATTATATGTCTTAAACTATCTAAAGCAGGGGTTCCCAAACTGTGGGGCGCGCCCCCCTGGGGGGCGTGAGGACATATCAGGGGGGGGGGGCGCGAGACAAGTTGAACATTAAATTAAATTTAGTTAGCCGCTTGTTAAATTGTGTCTGGTAACGCAGAGTAAGCAAAAGTTATCTCAAATACCTCTTTTTGACAACACTGTGAAACGCCGCATTGATGATATGACCGAAGACATACAAAACCAGGTAGTTTATGCAGTAAAATAATCGCCATTTTTTGATATTCAGCTAGATGAGAGTACTGACATAGCACAACGTTATCAGTTAATTGTTTATGTTTGGTATATTCAAAACGAAAGAATGAAAGACGAGCTACTCTTTTCTTCAGAGTTGGAGATTGGAGACCACGACAAAAGCTATTAATGTTAGATATGAAAGCAGTGTGAGGGTTTTTTGACAAACATGAACTCTCTTGGCATAAACTGATCAGTTTATGTACAGATGGAGCACCTTCAATGCTTGGTTTTCGTTCAGGCTATTTGCAATTAGTAATAGAGAAAAATGCTGATGTGATTGGGATACATTGTTTTATACATCGACAAGCTTTGGCAGCAAAAACCCTTCCAAATGAACTTATGGCTGTCTTAAAGTTGTGTATTAAAGTAGTGAAGTACATAAAAAACAGTGCGTTGAATACTCGACTGTTTAACACTCTTTGTGAAGATTTAGAAAGTGATCACAAAACACTGCTACTTCATACAGAAGTACGATGGCTCTCAAAAGTAAACATGTTGGCAAGCTTATTTGACCTTTGAGATGAAGTAATTACCTTGGAACATCAAAAGCAATATGAGCTAAACATGGCTTTCAAAAAACATTGTACCCAAGTAATTGGGTAATGGCTTATTTGTCAGATATCTTTGACTCGTTGAACAGCCTCAACCTAAAGCTGCAGGGTGGAGACTCAAATATAGTAGTTACTCATTGTGATGAAGGCTTAGTTACTCAACTTTGGAGGCGTAAAATATCAGCAAACTCCTGAAATTATTCAAATTTCTCTAAAGTAGAGCCAATCTCAGAAGAAACACGCTTTAAGGACATTTGTGAAGGATCAAGTTTGAAAATCCAAATATCAAACCATTTGGAGAGTTTAACTGAAGAGTTCCAGAAATACTTCCCAAACACTTGTGACAATTTTATTTACAGAATGTCAACTGATCCATTCCATGTCAACATAGACTCCCTGCCTGAATCACTTCAAGAAGATGCTTTGCAAATAAATCCAAATGATTTTTTGCATGATTCGTCTGCCAAATACTTTGTTATAATTAATAATTATAATGGACAAACCTTCATTTTGGTTAAAATATTTCAAAGTGTATCTTAGTGTATCACGTGAAGCTCTTCATTTATATGTGCCTTTTTCAAGTAACTATTTGTGCGATTTTCAACACTTGTGGCAAAAAAAAACAAAGTATCGGAATGAACTTGATGTTGCTAATGACTTATGCTGTGCACTTACTAAAACTCGGCCACGAATAGGCATACTATAGTAAATAAAATGCAAGCACATCCTTCTCACTAACCAACCTAATATATTTTTCTTTTATTAATAATTTTTGTATTTTATGGAAACTGATATTGTTGTATCTTATGGCAGAATAAATAAGTGTTTTGTTTTCAAGCTAATACTTATTTGTTTTTGTTTTGTTCCTATTTAGGCCCGAGGGGGGGGGGGGCGCGAGAAGCTTTCATTTCAACAAAAGGGGTCGTGGTACAAAAAAGTTTGGGAACCCCTGATCTAAAGTTTGAAGTGAGTTTGGTGCAACTGATTCTCGTTAGGGAGTTGAGATATTCATCTGTTAGCTGAGATCTGTCCCGATAATAAATAGAGTCCATTCTTGATAAAGCGGCTTCGCACAAATAAGTTGAGTCAAACATAATATACAATTTCATGGCCAAACATTTTCAAAATTGCCAAACGCTATATTCTGAATTTAATAACGGTCCGCACAAAAGTAGCTCACGGTCCGGATGCGGACTGCGGTCCGCTAATTGGTGACCACTGCTATAGAACATACGTTAGATTTTGTTGTAAACATACCTCTCAGGACTAAAGAAAACTTATAAAAATTACTTCATGAATTTTCTATCCAAAAATTTTTGTAACGCTTTCAGTTTTTAACAGGGCTCTTAGATAGTTTAAAAACATAATAGTAAAAAGCAAACTCTAACTCCAAAAACTTTAGTGTTTAGCGTTTTGAACTGTAAAATTGTTTGATCTTAAAATTATAAAATTTGACTTAGCTTGTTTTTTTCCGTTATCCTTCAATTTAGTTTAACCGTTGTAACGTTAATCCGTTTACAATAAAATTCATTGCAGCAAGTTTAATTGCTAATAACTAACTTAAAAACTGACTAATTTAGCTGTATTAAATGCTATTTTGCTTTTCCCTATGTAGACCAGGGCGGATCTGTAAAAATATTAGTACATTTGGACGTTGAGTGGTGACTCAAATTTTTTTGCAGAAGTTGCTTGAAAATAACTGAAATAATAATATTTGAGTTATCCTCCCTCTCAAAAAGGTCCGGAACATTGTTTAAATAATCAAAATGTCGAAAAATTAAAAAAAAATCGATTTTTTTCTTCGTTTTTTGATTATAACTTTAAAAGTATTCATTTTCGAGAAAAGTTGTACTGACATAAAAGTTGCATAATTAAATTTCCTACAATATTGAATTGGTTAAAAATTTAAAAAATAGTCACCCTTGTTGCAAAATAGCAATAATTGCGAAAAAACTATACAAAAAAGAGTATTCGCAGTTTACGTTTTTTCAAGCATTTATGCTACACTTAGGACCTTCATATTTCACCCAGAAAAACTTTGTGATATAGTAAAACAATACTGTAAATTTCAATAAGATCGGTTTAATAGATTTTGCAAAATAAATTTTGCAATCCAGCTTTCGAAAAAAAAATTCGTTTTTTAAATTGTTACAGGACTGAAAATAAAGCAGATAGCAAGTTGAAATTTTTTTTGCGTATAGAAGTGTACTGTACCTTTTATTTGCAATTTGCAAAATTAAAATCGATTAACTGCCACGGCGTTAGGAATTTTTTTAAATAAACATTAAATATTGGTGCTACGCGCAGGACAACGGATAGTTTGCTCTGATTGGGCATTTCAATGACCTTTGATAATGATTGTTACATTTTAATTTTTATTACATTTCGAAATAAATAAATAAATTTGTTTATTGCAAAATAAAAACACATACTCTATCCTTTGAAATAACACTTTTGTCAGCAAAAACTTTCTTTGTTCATATATTTTAACTTAGACAATAAAAGTTTATTATTTTTAAACATATGCAATTGTTTAAACAATATTTCACAAACAATAATAAAATTAGTTTGATTTTTGTGGAATTAAAATATTAAAATACAACAAAATATAGAGTAAGAAAATAATATATTAGATAAAGATTAGAAGAAATTTTGGTGGAAATCAACTTTTGTGAATCGAACACCGCTGTCCTGCGCGTAGCACCAAAAATTAATGTTTATTTAAAAAATTTCCTGACGCCGTGGTAATTATTCGATTTTAATTTTGCAAATTGCAAATGAAAGGTACAGTACACTTCTATAAGCAAAAAAAATTCAACTTACTATCTGCTTTATTTTCAGTCCTGCAACATTTTTAAAAAATGAATTTTTTTTGCGAAAGCTAGATTGTAAAATTTATTTTGCAAAATCTATTAAATAGATCTTAATGAAATTTACAGTGTTGTTTTACTATATAATAAAGTTTTTCTGGGTAAAATATGAAGGTCCTAAGTATAGGACAAATGGTTGAAAAACGTAAAATGCGAATACTTGTTTTTGTATGGTTTTTTTCGCAAGTACTACTATTTTTCAACAAGGGTGAATATTTTTTAAATTTATAACCAATTCTATATTGTAGAAATTTTAATTACGCAACTTTTATGTCAGTACAACTTTTCTCAGAAATGAATAGTTTTAAAGTTATATTCAAAAAACCAATAAAAAAATCGAATTTTTCCTTCATATTTTGACATTTTGATTATTTAAACAATGTTCTGGACCATTTTGTGTGGGAGGATAACTCAAATATTATTATTTGAGTTATTTTTAAGCAATTTCTGCAAAAAAATTTGAGTCACCTCTCAACGTCCATCTCAAAACAGATGAGCCCTGGACTAATGGTATCATAACACTGGAAGAGTCTTTGCCTGTCTGGATATGTCTTTCCATTCAGATGTCTCTTGAAAGCTTCTTCTCCATTGTCCTATATTCATTGTTTTTAAGTCATACTACACGTCATCCAATTATCTCGTTCTAGGCCTTTCTATCGGCTTTCATTGTAATATCTAGTTTGTGGTTGCATCGCATTTTGTCTGGACATTTCCTAGCCATGACAGTCCTTGGCTTTTCACAATTCTTCTTTATCTTCTAGTGCCGACTCCACTAACGAAAGTTGGCTATAACCATTGCAAATCAAACAAATATTAGAATATCATCAGATTAATTCAATTTATTAAGCTCGTTGTTTCTCCTGATTCTCCAGGTGCCGTCTTCATCTTGCTTCGGGCCATATACTTTCCTAAGTATTTTTCTCTCGAATGTCCTAAGTTGGTCTTTATCTTTTTTGTCATTACCGAGATTTTTTAACCATAGTTTATTACCGGTCTAATTAATGTTCTGTAGATAGTCATTTGGTTTCTTTTGTCTAATAACTTCGATATATCATGAATCTTTTATTATCATAGTATGTACGATTCCCATTGGAAATACGTAAATTTCGTTACTTACCGAATTCTTCTGATTGGTTTGTGTGACCACATATGCAAAGACATCGACACGTTCAATAGTATACTTGTGGATTGTAATATTATTTTTATGGTCAGGTGTTCTTTTGACTTTCATATACTTCGTTTTTGCTTTGTTTATTTTAGGCCCCCTTTTTGGTGCTTTAGGATCAATTTCTTTGAACACTTCCTGCTAATGACAGTTACATCGTCTGTGCATATGGTTGTGCATATTGTATGCATATGGTTTATATAGCTCGTTACATTGGTTTTTCTGATAATTGACTCAAGAACTAGATTGAATAGCATGGTTGATAGAGTACCTCCCTGTCTCATTCCCATCTTGATGTCAAATAGGGGAGTCAGTTCTCCATTAACCCTGACTGCGGCTTTTGAAACCTGAGGCTTTTGAACCCTTAACGTCGTTTTTATGAGGCTGATATATTTCTTTGGTATACCTAGATTACTAAGGTCTTACAGCATTTTGTCTCTTGTCGCACTAACAAAAGATTGTTTTATAGTGCTATGTCGTATTAATAAGCTTTTCCTTGTATCGTGTTAAAATAATAGTGACTACAAAAAAAATTGAAAAATTCCAAAATATTCGATAATTTTGTTCATAAGTGTATAATAATAATAATAATAATAATATAACATCATAACTGTATGTTGTTCTGAAGCTATTTCCTTATGGCATTTTTATAATGAACTATTTCAAATGGGAAATAAGCCAAAATTATACCAAAAAAATGAATTTATTAACGTTTCAACGCCCAAGTCGGGTGTCGTTGTCAAAATACAAAATAATCTAAATAAACAAAAATGTTGTTGTTTAGTAAAAAATTCTTCTAATAATTTATTTAATCTGACTCATTTATATCGGCAATTCAGGCATGTATTATACATTTTAAAGTAGAAGACTTAAAAATGATATTGCCAATATTAATGACTTGCGTTCCTGGGACGACTTTACTAAAAGATAGTTCATTCGATTACATGAAATCAACCACAACTCAAGAATATCCGCCACAAAAAATCATAGCATGTGATCTGCCTTTAAAAAGACAACAAATGCAACGATGGCAGTAAAATTCACGCGCTAGAGATTCCATAGTAAATCACGAGGGAAAACCAGGAAAAAACCTCGTGATACTATCCCGACATCGTAAGTATTTGGGCTTACATTTAGTTAACTCTCAAAACTAATACCAAATTCTGACTTTAATGTATGTATGTTATTTTAAATTATAAATAATATTAATAATACATAGATACTATATAAATAAAACTAAAATATATAATATGTACTAACTCGATATGTTAATGACCTACTAATCGTGGTATTTTCCTTTCTATTGACTTTCTCCTTTAGTATGGGTAACCACATCCTACTGCATTCTACCGAGGAATTTGCGACACAATTGTTTTCATTTAGCATAATTAGAGCCGCTTCTTTGATTTTTCTCTTTTTACTATCTGTTTCTTTCAGGACTATACTTGAATCTCTCCACTGAACTCTGTGTTCATTATTCCATGCATGTTGACATATCTGAGATCTATCAAATTCTCTATTTTTAATATAAGGCTGATGTTCGCTTATTCTAACGTCTAATGGTCTTGATGTTTCCCCTAAATAAAATTGTTCGCATTCACAAGGTACTTTATAAACACAATTCTTTCTTCTTTCTTGTTCATTATTAGGTTTAGTTTTAGATAGAATAAATCTCAATGTGTTTGTTGTTTTGAATGTTGTTAAAATGTTGAATTTATTGTTTTAAGATTCTCGGATAGTCCTTTTATATATGGTATTAACATTTTCCTCGTATTATTTCTTGTGGATGTTATAGGATCCCGTTATACGTTGTTCTGTTCCATTTGATCCAATCTTAACAATTCCTTATTTATAAACGATAAAGGATAATCATTTTTTAATAAAACAGATGTTAACAAATGTTTTTCTTCTAAAAATGAATTTTTTATAAATGTGTCATTGTTATTTGAAAATGGTTTTATAATATTTAGTAAAAATTTTGAAAGTTCACTACAAGGAGAAATGACGGTACTACAAATGGGTCTAAATGAACGCAACAAATCAATATTGGCAATATCATTTTAAAGTCTTCTACTTTAAAATGTATAATACATGCCTGAATTGCCGATATAAATGATTCAGATTAAATAAATTATTAGAAGAATTTTTTACTAAACAACAACATTTTTGTTTATTTAGTATTATTTTGTATTTTGACAACGACACCCGACTTATGCGTCGAAACGTTAATAAATTGATTTCTTTGGTAAAATTGTGGCTTATTTCCCATTTAAATTAGTTCATCATAACTGTATGGTTCAAAATTGAAATTATTAAAGTTCTACCTTTTAATGAAATTTTAAAAATTCTAGATGATTTAATCTCGTTTTATTAATTTCGTTTTCCCGTTTGCCAGAAAATTCATTGCATCAAGTTTAATTGCCACTTGACGACTCATAAAACTAGATACTCCCAAAACGAACTTCAAATCTTGATTAAGCCGAAGACTAATAATTTAGCTGTGTAAAATGCTATTAAAGTACATATGGTTTAGACTAAGTACCCTTTTATTGCAATTTTAATGAACGAGGTGTAATTATTATTTTTTAATGGTGCAGTTGTGGTATAAATATTTAGTAAGTATTTAAGATTTAGTTGTATTTTATTAATTTTTTTTTTTATTGTGATAATTTTTTAGGGTTTTCTCTCCTTTTTGTTTAATATATTATTATTTAATATTATTTGAGAAAGAAAAGATTATTATGTGATTGGCATCGCTGAAGAGCAGTAAACGTTTTCGTGGATAGTTAGAAAGCAAGTACCAGTAGTTGTTTGATAGTGGAGGATAGAGCTGAAAGTGGAATGAGAGACAGATCAAATTGAGATGAAATACCTCTTTGATTCTGTATTATTGTGAGAGGGAGAGGAGAGAATTTTTGGAGTTGTTTGAATCGAGTACTGGTTAAAAGAGGCCTGGCTCGTTGCTTTTGTTGGAGAATTGGTGCTGGTGTGCTGCTAGATTGAAACTTGAGAACGGAGAGGGCTTTAATGGGTAGCCTAACATAGTCAACAAGGGAGAGCTGTTTTGGGTCAAGAGAAGACGTCAGAGTGAGTGAAGCAAAAGGTCAGTCAATTTATGTGAAACATATTTTTATGTTCGGAAACTAAAATTTTGAGTAAAAGCAAATGAATTAAGATTCCAATATTTCAAAACTTAAATAGGAAGTATAATTAATCCTTAAGTACTAACACACCGTCTCTCAGACGGCATCGTTTGTTGAAAGTGGGATATTTCCATTCCTAGAAAAATTTGAAGGTCATCCGTTTATGACTTTTCAAGTTATGTTGTTATTTACTAGTATTGAATTCGGCAATTTGCTGCAGGTTGTTATTCGAAAGATATTTAGACTCAAAGTGTGATTTCCGTCTAATAGACGGGGTGTTAGTGTTTGTGCCCAGTTCGTCATTAAACATAATGTGCCCCAGTTCGTCAAAAAGTTCAAATAAGGGGATAAAGACTATGAGGAAACTCTTTTGAAATGACTTGATGAGGTAGAAGACGACGTAAGCGAAGTGGGATCAATTTGTGATGAAAATGTTGCCACTGACTACCATTGCTACACTGTACAAATTTTAGTGCCTGTCAGTTTTTTTTAGTTTTAATATTTTTTAAATTTTTTTTTATTTTCATGTTTATTACTCTTTGTTTAACTAGATTATAAATTTTTATCAAGATTCTTTAATTTGTTTCATTTTTATCACACTTTTTTCAGGAATAAAAAGTCGCACAGACAATCCTTCCATTCTTGTTATAATGTTTTGTATTTTAATAAATACAGAAAAACTAGATCAATTACTGTGTTTTTTAGATAAGTAATACTTTCAGTAAGTCATCGAAATATTTTTTTGCATTATAATATTTAACAAAAGAAAAATAACCAGTAAAATGTGAAACCCGTCTGTCAGGCGGTTAGTTAGTGTTTGCGCCATTGATTTAAGATGTTAGTACTTAAGGGTTAATTTTGCGAATACCTAAATTTTTTTGTTTAGCTTGTTTTATCAAAGTCATCGGGAACAAACCGATAAATTGTTATTTAAACTAGAATAAATTTAAGGGGTAAAAATTTCATTCGGACAGCTGTGTCCACAGGTTTTAATCTGAACAATTTTTAGAGTATTAATTTTGATAATAAAAGACATTTCTGTATGCTTATTTTATATTTCTATTTAATTCCTTTTCCTAATATTTTTTCCCGATTAGAACCAACTAAGAGATACTGAAACCACGAGAGAAGATAAGTATAACATGAGATAATTTAGATATTTTTTTTGTATTATAAAAAGGCACCCTGAGATTTTTTCTTAATTTTTTGTATGATTTGTGACAATTGCATAATTGATTAAATAATTAATTGGAGTAATCAAATAAAGACTAATTGATATAAAAGTAATAAAAAGTAGATCATAATAATACATACATATACATTTTCCCTTTTTTAAAAATAGAAATTGAGTCATAATTCTGAGCTCGGTAACTTTTGAACGGTATAACCGATGTTGAAAATTAGACATGCGTTAGAAAGGTAATAATCAGTACTATCAGAAAGTGCAAAGGTCGGAGTTAATTACAACGAGAACGAAAAACAGACCCTAAATAGGAACGGCCGTAAAATCCACACCCGTGGACCAAAATGGATGGTTGACATATGAATGGGTGAGTCTTTTCCTGAACATTAAGATGGGATTTGGCCCAATTTTCATTTCAGTCAGATTTAGAAAATCGAAAATTTCGTGTATATATAGTGTCACGTGTAGGGGAGTGTGGATGTGCACCGCTGGCGAGAACTGCCGTTCTCTGGTAATATTATTTCACTTGCACGAACTCGAAAAAGCAGCAACTAAGCCTACAAACTAGACCAATGAATTGGCTTATCGAAAGAAAATTACATACATACCTTAAAAATCCCATTGGTAGATCGCGGGTATAACAATATCTGCATGGGACAGATAATGAGAGTCAACAACGAAAATCAAACTGCCGAAATTAACAGAAAAATAAGGTTAGCGTGGGCAGGATTTGAAAAACTAAGTTGGATCATGAAAAACACTAAAATAGAACAATATCTGAAAACTTGAGTTTATGATTAGTATATCCTCCCTACACTCACGTATGGTTCACAGACGTGGACACTCACCAAGGTCAATATGGATCAAATAGTAAAGGCATAAATAACGATGGAAATATCAATGTTCGGGGTAAGACAAAAAAAACAAACAAATGGGTTAAAGGATAAATTAATAAAGGAAAGAGGATAAAAAAGATGCAAAATAAAAAACACAGGATTAAATTGTGGGAGGCCTATATCCAAAGTTGGATTACTTAATGCTGAAGAAGAAGAGGAAGATCGTATGACTAATGTTAAGGTCATAGGTAGAATGCAAGATTATTAACCGAATCAAGAAGCGCAAATTGAAATATAATGGCCATTTTATGAAAAATGAGCAGATCTATTATAGCTTGTTGCAAAGCATCCGTCAATGAAGGTATTTGGAAAGAAAAACCATTGAGAAGAAGAATATCTTGACTTCAATATCTGAGAAAGTGGTTCAATACGTCTCTAAAATCCGAATATATGTGCAAGCCGTGTTATAATGGCCAATATCTGGAATGGATAGGCACCGCAAGAGGAACGGTATTGAACTCTGTGGATGCACCATGCCTTTCAATACCAAGATACTACAAACAAACCAGTTACACCAGTTCAAAACCCTACGACCCATGATCAATGCACGCTGGTTTATCTCCAACTTAACAGTATATGAAGATTTAAAAATTCCAACTATTAATGCTCTAATTCCATCAAGAACACAACAGTACACAATACACAAATAGCACACAGGTTCTATCGCATCTGATGCCTTCCTCTCCCTTTTCTTCCTGTCCACGGTCTCCAGTTTTGTATTTCAGCATTCCATCTTTTACCTTCCTGTCTCGCATTGTGGCCCGCAAAATGATTGGATTTTACAGCATGAATACCAATTAGTGGAAAAGTAAATATCAGGGATATGGTGATATCCCTGAAGATTGGTTAAAGTCCGAATTCATAACCCTACCAAAAAAACAACGTCCGAAAAACTATAGCGATTATAGAACGATAAGCATTATGAGCCACACTTTGAAAATCTTTCTACGTGTCATCCACAGTAGAATCAGAGATAGATGTGAAGAAGATCAGGATGAAACACAATTTGGCTTCAGAAATGGACTGGGAACCCGAGACGCAATCTTTGCACTAAATGTGTTATTGCAGAAATTCCGAGATCAAAGTAAAGACGTCTTTGCTATATTTATTGACTATGAGAAGGCCTTTGATCGAGTGAAACATCACAAATTAATTAAAATATTAAAGGATAAAGGAGTTGATAGTCAAGATTTACGAATCATAGAAAAATTATACTGGCGTAAAACAGCGACAGCTTGTATAAATGGAAAATCAACAGAAATATGCAAAATACAAAGTGGTGTCAGACAGGGTTGTATACTGTCCCCACTGTTATTCAATTTATATTCAGATAGAATATTTAAGAAGCGTTGCATAATTTGGAATGGGGTGTGAAAGTTAATGGAATTCTGATAAGTACAATCAGATATGCAGATGATACAGTTGTTTTAAGTGGTGATATGAATGGATTACAACACCTTTTAAATGCTATTGAAACAGTGGGAAGAGAGTTTGGCCTAAACATAAACTGTTCAAAAACAAAATACATGGTATTTAGCCTTTTGACCCATCAAGATTCACGGTTATATGTTGATGGTCATATAATTCAAAAAGTACCCAGTTTTAAATATCTTGGTTGCCATATTACTGAACAACCAGATCCAGATAAAGAGATAAAATTTAGAATCGAGATAGCCCGCACGACATTTTTAAAAATGAGGTCATTCTTCTGTAATGATAACTTGCAACTTCAACTTCGAAAGCGCATGATTAAATGTTACATTTGGTCAGTCCTCTTGTATATATTAATCGCTTGGAGGCCTTTGAAATGTGGCTGCACAGACGTACACTGAAAATATCATGGACGGCTATGCTGACAAATGTGGCAGTCAGAGAGCAAATGCTGCCCGCGAGCTGCTTGATAACATCAAATATAGAAAGATGGCCTATTTTGGACACATAGTAAGGGGAGACAGGTATAATATTCTTCAACTTATTATGATGGGTAAATTCGAAGGACGCAGAGGAATTGGTAGAAAGCAAGCCTCTTGGTTGAAGAATATCCGGGAGTGGACAGGAATAAAGAAAGCAGAACAACTATTTAGAATAGCTCGACACAGAGACAGTTTCGCCATGTTAATCGCCAACATCAAGGGGACTTGATAGGGCACGTTAAGAGGAAGAAGGAAAAGTAAAGTATCCAACCATCCGAGGGAGGAAAGAAGACTTAAGAAAAACTGACCAGAATGGCTAGGCAATTACTGGTGAGCAGCCAGTGGGCAATTTTTATTTTAATTTTAAATATCAATTTGGAGATTTTTTCGAATGAACTGTAGGAAATAAAGTGATTTCAAATAAAATTTTGACTAATAAATATAATAAGATAAAAAGTAAGTATAACTAAAATAATAAGTAGAAAACTAAGTATAAACATAAAAATAATAAATGCTATCAGAACTCCAAAGTGAAAAATGTTTTTTCTACGAGCGTGCAAAAATGTCTATTTTCGCGCACGCATTTTAGTTTAGAAAGTTTCACTTTTCCGCACGCGTGTTACTTTTCCGCACGCGTGTTACTTTTCCGTACGCGGGTTTTACTTTTCCGCACGTGTGTTAATTTAGATATGTTAATATGGCCTTAAAGTAATTATAATACATGCAATAAACTAGTATTTAGATTTTATTTACTAATTTATTTCAAATATATCTTATTGTGTTCCTGTTTTAATGAAATTAACGCGACAATTCGATGAAATAAAATTATTTTGACATAATATTCGAAAGTCAAATCGGTAGACAATAACAGTCGTTTTGAATCATCGTCGTGGAAACCAAGATCGTCGTCATGCTAACTAAGTATATTGAAAGTTTGGTTTCGACAACCTTGTCAAAGAATTAATTTGTGTATGTATTTTCATATTAATTAAATTAATTGATTAAGATTTGGTAATTTTTTAAAGACTCTTGGAAAAAATATTGTTCCTAACTCTTGCAGAAAGTCTCTTTTGATGACTTTCTGCACTTATTAGGAAAATAACTATAGTATACAACTGGCACTTCATAATGAAAATCGGATACCATCATATTATATGCATTAAGAAATTAATGTTTTTTTCGTGAGTTTAAAAATGAGTTCTACCCTTAAATCAGATTTTAAAAAGTTCCAGCATATTTCACTCCCGTTTTTCATTTTCGTTTCTCACGACTACCAGTAAATTCATTGCTGCCTGCTTAATTGCCACTTGTGAGTTATAAAAAATGAACCTAGTTCTACATTAAAGCAAAGACCCATTTTGTTGTAGAAAACGGTTGTTGACTATATGCGGTTAAAACTGGCGTATATTTCTATCGAGCCAAATAATTAAAAGAACGAGGTTTAATTACTATTTTTTAATGAGGTGATAAATTTTATGTAAGTAAGGTGTATATATAGAACTAAAATTATCAGCTCCCTTAAATAATTCATGTTTTAGACGCTTATTCTTAACACGTCAACTGCCTCGAAAAGCAAGTGTGTATCTGATACACTGAGCTTACTGACATGACGTCTTGAAAGCACCGTTGCATCTCATGCCTCAGTGTATTTTAGGCTGCGTGATACAACTGTGCGTCACAATGCTCATTTATTTATATGGAATATATTTTATTAATGGACTATTGAACTTTTTCTGTGAATCCACAACACTGCTAGAGTTACGTCTGAACGTCTGATAAGCCTTATGAGTCACGCAGTAAAAGTTCTATTTAAAGTTGTACATAACCGAATCTATAAAAAGTACGAAACAATCATCTGAGATGATCAGTTTGGATTCAGAGCCGGCGTGGGAACGAGAGAAGCCCTGTTCAGTTTACTAGTTCTGGCCCAAAAATGCTACACCCAACAGAAAGATATATTTTTATGCTTCATATACTTCTAAAACGCATTTGATAGAGTAAGACACGATCTGCTACTACAGCGATTTCAAGAAGTCGGGTTAGATGTGAAAGATCTTAAACTACTAAAGAACCAAAACGCCAGAATTATGATTGAAGCTTCCATACCAGCAGTAGTAGAAATTAGGAGAGGGATTTAGACAAGGATGTGTTTTGTTACCACTGTTATTTAATTTTTGTTCCGAATTTTTATTTAAAGAAGCACTGGATGATTCCAAGGACGGAGTCAAGGTGAATGGCGTAAACATCAATACCATCAAATACGCTGATGATACGGTGTTGATTGCGGATTCCGACTTGGGTCTACAACTCGATCTGTGAGCAATACGACAAGAAAATAAACATTAATAAAACCAAGGTGATGTCAATCCGAAAAATCCAGAATGGACCTGTCACAATAAATAGGCTCAATTTAGAAGAGGTCAATAAATTCATACATGTAATATTATATCAAGAGGTATATGGGCTATTATATCAATAGCAGCCTAAATTCTGATTTAAAAATAAGATCGAGATTAGAACAGGCCAGAAAATCTTTCGAAAAAATCAAAATACTGTTATGTGATTCTTAAATAAAACTCGAAATTCGAAATCATTTATCAAAATGCTACGTCTGGTCTACTATTCTCTATGCAGTTGTAACATCATAATCATCATCATCATCATCATCATCATCATCATCATCCAGCCCTTTGCGTCCACTACTGGACATAGTCCTCCCTCATTTTTGTCCATTGTGCTCTATTTTAAGCACTTTGCATCCAATTTCACGACATTTTCTTGAGATCGTCAGTCCATCGAGTAGGTGGTCTTCATTTACTTCTTTTGTCTAATCTCGGACCCACTCAAGTAATCTCTTCGTCCATCTCCCATCACTGATTCGGGCGACGTGTCCGGCCCAGTTATATTTCAGGGTGGCAATTCGGGAAATTACATCGGTAACTCCTGTTCTTCGCCTTAAGTCTTCATTTCTAACTCGTTCACGAAGCGATATACTCAGCATTGACTTTCCATTTTCTTCTGGGCTATTTGCAGCATTTTAGAAGTTGTAGCTGTCAATGTCAAAGTTTCGGCACCATAAGTCATCACAGGCAACACACATTGGTCAAATGTTTTACGTTTTAAAGAAATTGGTATATCGCTTTAAAAGATGTCTTTGAGTTTTCCATAGGCCGCTGTTTATTCTTCTTCGTAATTCGCATGTTTGGTTGTCTCTTGTGATCTTTATTTCGTGTCCAATGTATATGTATTTTTCCACTAGCTCTACTTCGTTGTCTCCAATATTGATATTTCCGCTAGGTACTAGGTTTGTCATTTATTTTGTTTTGGAGATGTTTATTTTAAGACCTACACTGGCACACACTAACTGCAGTTCATGTAGCATTGTACATATCTCCTTAAGGATGTCAGAGAATAAAACTATGTCGTCTGCGAATTTCAAATTTGTTAATCTTCTACCGTCAATATTCAGGCTTCGTTCTTCCCAGTTAAGTTTTTTACAAGCATATTCTAGTATTGCAATAAATAGTTTAGGCGATAAGGTATCGCCCTGTCGGACTCCTCTGCCGATTGGGATATGGTTCGTGTTTTTATGTAGTTTCACCGACATAATTGCGTTCTTGTATGTATTGTAAATTAACCTTGCGTATCGGTAGTCAATGCGGCATGCTTTTAGTGCTTCCAGAATTTTGTCAAATTCTAACGTGTCAAAGGCTTTATGGAAATCTACAAAAGCCAAAACGAGTGGTCGATTCTATTCGATGGTCTTTTCTATTACCGTTTTAATGCTATGTAGGTGATCATTTGTTCCAAATCCGGTACGAAATCCTGCTTGCTCCATTGGCTGGTAGAAATCAAGTTTTTCTCAAGACGATTCGTTACTATTCTTGTAAGAAGTTTGTATAGGTGACTAAGAAGGCTTATAGGTCTGTAATTTTCTAATTCGTGGGAATCTTCTTTTTTGTACAATAGAATTACATCAGCATTGTGCCATTTGTCGGGTATATTACTACCTAAAAGGCACATGTTAAAAAGGTTTTTTATTTTTTTAAGAAGAAAAAGTGCCTCCGATTTTGATTGCATGAGTAACTATGAGTACACAATCCTCGCCTAGAGATTTGTTATTCTTAGCTTTTCTTAGTGCTAGTTTTATTTCGTCTGTTGTGATTTCCGGTAGCAGTTCTGATCCTTAGTTGACAATGCCTTTTTCCTTGTTAATATTTCTGGTACCTGATCTTATTTGCTATTACTTTGTATTGGCTTGTGTACAGCAATTTGTAGAAGTCGTCAACTATTTTAAGGGTTCCCTCTATGTTGGTTGTAAGATGACCATTTCTATTTTTAATCTTTATTATCTGCCTTGTCCCCGTTCTTAGTCTTCTTCTCAATACTTTCATACTTCTATTGTTCTCAATGGTATGTTCGATTTGTTCTTGGTTGTATTTTCGAGCGTCTTGTCTAATAGCTTTGGATATTTCTTTATTTAATTTTTGTAGCTCGTTAGCTTTAGTTTCCGTGTCGCTTCTCATTTCTCTTCTTTTCTGCAGTAGTTGCTTGGTGCAGTTGGCTCCATGCAGTTGCCTCCATGCAGTTGAAACGTGTACCCCTAAGCAACCATAAATTAGAGGCCTTTGAAATGTGGATCTACTGGAGATTCCTTAAAATTTTATGAATATCGCATACCTCAAACGAAGAAGTGCTGCGTAGAATAGGCAAAGAATCAGATCAACACGGTGAAAGTTAGAAAAATATGATATCTAGGTTACATACTGAGAAACGACAAGTACTAATGTTTTCCTACGCGTTACGAGTCATTTTCAAACAAATTAAGTCAAAACATAAAGTAAAACGAACGTCGATGTATATAATATACATTTTTTATACTGTATACTATATACTACATACATAGGCTTACGTTTCACTTTATTTTTTGACTTAATTTCGTTGAAAATGAATCGTGACGCATGGGAAAAGTTATAGGGGACAAAAAATATACTCAACTAGTAATGAAAGGAGAGATCGGGGAAAAGAGAGAACTAAGAAGGAAAAAACTATGGTGGCTAAGAAGGATCCCAAAAAGGACAGGAACATTATTTGAAAATCGAATATGAACAGCTGAAGACAGACAACAATTTGCAATTGTAGTAGCGAATCTCCATTGAGAAGAGCTCACCTTAAGAAGATGAAGAATTTTTTTTTATAATATTAGCCTGCATGTTTAGGACACTAGTGACCTATATGCCTTATAAGATCTCCTTTTATAGAATAGAGCTTCTGTGTTTGTTTTTTCTAGGATAAAATTAATAAGGGTGAGAACTAAACAAGCACGTGCCAAATTCGTGAAAATGAAAAAGATTTTATGCAGCCAATGTAACAAAAAGAAAACTTCTGTTGGAGTGAAAGTAAAGAGGATGATAAACTCCAACAGAAGTAAGAAAAAGAAAGAAACTAATGTGTAACTAAATGGGAACAAAAGCTAATGTAGCTAAAATGAAGGGGCTTCCACGTTGAAGAAGCTGAAGTAAGAAAATACTACTTTTGCATTGTATTAGTAAAGGAAGAAGCAAAGATATAGAATGTGAGATGGATGGATAATAGAATTGTGAATAGATAGAGGCAAACTGAATAGAGTAGGCTAGCAAGAGAATGACAACTTGACACTCAAGGATGGATACGGCCAATTTGCATGCCTGTCGAAGACGGTAGCTCAAAGTAGATAGCGACATTGGCTCTCCGAATAAGACTAATTAAATTTTATGTACACAGTTTGCTTTACTATGGAGCTGAATCATGGACATTAAACCTAAATGCAATAAATCGACTTAATGCGTTTGAAATGTGGAAATTTAGAAGAGTATTACGGATTTCATGCGTAGATAGAGACAGGAATATAGAAGTGTTAAGGAGAATGTACAGAGAGAGGGAAATTGAAAACAAATTGCAATATCTCGGACATGTGATGAGAGGCGAAAAATATAACATCTTGAGACTTATAATTCAAAGAAAAATAAAGGGTAGGAGAAGAGTAGGAAGGAGACACGTTTCCTGGTTGAAGAACCTGAGAGAAGTGGCAGCCCAAGTCAACTGTTCAGAGCAGCTGCCTTGAAGGTCAGAATAGCCATGACGATTACCAACCGTCGTCACAGAGATGGCACTTAGAAGATTAATTTGTTATAATATATTTAACACGATACAAATTTATAAAATAAACACATAAGTTATAAATTTCAATAAACACAACAAATGCGCTAATGTCACTGTCACTAAAAATGATAGTTGTCAAAATTAATAGCAAACAAGGTATTAGAAACATACCATACAACGGAGTGCGCATATAGATTTTCACTTCGAAAAAAAAATCAAACAAGATAGAACTTTTTGTAATTTCATTAAGAAATTTTTAATAGACAACATATCAAAAAGTTCTACTTCAGAAGTTGGTGCTTCATTTTTCATACAAATGAACTGCGAAATTAAATGTTTTTAAATAACTCCGAAAATATAAATTTTAAAAGAAAAAAGGACTTGACCATTGAAAAATTCAGGAAATTTTACAAAGAAAATCTTATATAAAAGTTTTTTTAAAATCAAATCTATAGTTTCTATAATTTTTTATTTATAACGCTAATGTCACCCTTCTCACAAACATTGGCGCACTGTAGGCTAGTGTTAAGCGAAGTGCACGGTTGAGTTATTTTAATGTAATTCTGTAAATAATGTATCAAATGAAATTTTACAATTGGACATGAAAGAAGAACAATTATTAAGCTATCTTATATTTGCAACAAAAATAAATAAAATGTATGGGTATAAGTACGGTATGGGCGGAAATTGAGACTTATAGGTCTTGATCCCGCGTATAAAAAAAAGTTGATTAATAGCAAGCTGAAAATTTGTAAAGAGCTTAAGGGTGTCTAGTCGGATAAACTTTGATATATGGGAACACTGGAACAGGGGCAGTTTTAGTTGTGGAACAGGTTAAAAATTTGGAACGGTCAGACCACGAAAACGGCACATTTATTTTGTCCGACAGAATAGACTTAAACTCTCCGAACAAAGATTAAACTCTTATGCAAAAATCAGACTGCTATTTATTACCTGTCATAATTCCTGTCATTTGACATATTCTACATGCTCCACTCATTAAAACGCCCATTTGGTGATAAATAGCAATCTGATTTTTACATGAGAGTTTAATCTCTGTTCGGAGAGTTTAAGTCTGTTCTGTCGGACAAAATACATGTGCCGTTTTCGTGGTCTGACCGTTACAAATTTTTAACCTGTTCCACAATTTAAACTTCCCCTGTTCCAGTGTTCCCATATATCAAAGTTTGTCCGACTAGACACCCTTAAGCTATTAACAAATTTTCAGCTTGCTATTAATCAACTTTTTTTCATACGCGGGATCCAGACCTATTACGTCAATTTTCTTTAAAAATTATTTAAAAATGTGTAACTAATACAATTTTACTTATAAAACTCTAAAATTTGCAGAGTTTACCTTTCAAACATCGTACTAAATGAGGTTTCATTCAAAAAAAAAATCTCAAAAAAATTCAAATGATACGGCGTCCTAAAATATGTGATTTTTGAAAACTTCGTAGTTTACAGAATTACTACCAATTTAAGACGATATATATTACTCAAGTTTGAACAGATCTATTACAATCTGGTAGGAGTTTTTTTAAGCTCAGCAGTATGTAGTCTTTAAAATGCACTAAATTGTTTTACTTTAGAAATAAAATAAACTATTTCTTTTTGAGAAAATTAAGAAAGATAAAAAAATGTAATACAAAAACCGAAAATTACCTGCCAAAAAAAATGTTTATACAAAATGATCCAAACTTTTTTCTGTAAAATTCTATATATTCTATATTAAAACTCTATAAAACTTTATACCTCGTATAAAATTAAAAAAGTTTGATATCTGATAGGTAAAGCATTTTATGAAGATTAACTTTTCTTCGTAAAATTTATAATAAAATAGTTATCATAATTGTAATAAAATGATGATGGGTATCGGGTAATTTGAGAAAAAATTTAAAACATTTTTTTTCCAATTAGAAGGATGTAATTATATACTAAAACATAGTTTTTAATTCCAAATAACTTTTCGTAATAACAATTTTTAATATTCTGGAATATAAAGGTACTTTACTCTTTAACGAAATTCATATTTTTGACATACCTCCTATAAAATTGGTAAAATTTGATATCTGATTGTTGAGTTTTAAATTTTAGACTATAGACAGCATTTTATAGAGAATAACTTTTTTTTCGTAACATTGATAAAAAAAAGTTTCCCATATGGTTCCTAGCTACGCAGACATATTGTATAAGAGCTTCTGTATAAGAATTTTCCAATTGTAATGCCATATTCGGATTCATCATAATAATTAAAAACAAAGTAGAAACACAATTTGATCAAAGTAAAATGATGAATTCAAAGATATTTTTAAAATTATTTATACGAAATAATTGTCATTGTTTAAACAATTAATAAACAATTAGCAGCAAAATCTGTGAGTAGAACTTTTTACTTTAACATGTATATAAACTAACAAAAAAAATTTTACAAAAATATAAGCTTGTTTGAATTATTCCGAAACAATGCATATTTTCGTTCTATCTTGACTCCCCTAATATTGTTTATCGTTGCTTAACTTATTGTGGTTTCTATCGACAAATGGTTTAATTTTGCGATTCTGGTTTCTCAAAGTAAAAAAGGTAACTAGTAAAACTAATTCGTAAATAATTTCATGCATGTGAAAAAATTAAGGAAAGAACAATACTTCAACTAAAATCATGCTTTGATATATTGTTTGACCTATTACTGCCAAATAACTGCAAGTGTCTCTTATTGCATAATGTTTGTTCACTTTCATGTACATTTACAAGAACTATTTTTGGGTTTGAACACCGCCTTCTTGCCTTCTTCCTCACTCCCTTGTCGATGTGTCATCCAGTTGCTGCAAACTATATTTATGAATATGGTGCGGTTGTATATGGGGAAGCTAAAACGTATAAGCCAAAGGAATCTTAATTCTAAAAATAAAATCAACTAATTTAGTTAAGCCTTATGAAAGTTATTAGGTAATGGGTAAGACGATGTCAGTGTTTTGTAAATTAAAAATATAATATATTGCTGTAATAAATGGCTTAGATAGTTTTTAGATTTTTAGCTGATTTTGTTTTAGTTTTTTTAATTATAGGAATTAATTACAAAAACTACAATAATATTAACGATATTCTTTTAAAGCATCATTGTTAACAACCGCATAAGTTTACTTCATATTTTGACTAACAAACCGCATTTAATAGTATATTTTGTTATCTAGGCTTACTACTTGATCGCACTTTAACTTTAAAGCAACACTTACATAAAACTGAAGTTAAAGTAAGCACTCGCAACAACATCATTCAAAAACTTGCAAATAATCCTTCGGAGCTACTACCGACATAATTAGGAAAAAAGCTCTGGTCTTAGTCTATTCAGAAGTCGAATATTATGCTTCAGTCTGGCCAACCTGTTACCACAACCGGTCCGTGAATTTACACAACCTATACTATTTCAGTCATGGGGGCGACTGAATTCGAGTAGGTTTGGTTTGCAGAATATTAGTTACATATCCTATGTTATTTCGGTACAGAAATTAACTGTATCGGTGTAGGATTTGTAAGCGAAATTTTTGATTATTATTGAGCAAATGTCTATACTGTTTCAGTCATGTAAATAAAACTAATCAAATATTTACTTAAGTGGATTTATTATTATATCATAAAAATTAGATATGTTTTAAAAATTAAAATGAATAATATATATTTGGATAATATTAAAAATTAAAAACAAATGAATAATTACTAATATACGAATATATACAGTAGGGTGGAACGAAAAAAGGTAAAAAAACTAAAAGAAAAGAAAAATTCTTGTGGCTATCGTTTAAAAGTTGTGTCAGGTGATGAAAACAATTCGTGCGAGAGCATTTTGAAATAAAAAAAATATCTTGAGGTTCCATATTGGATTTGAAAAATGAAAAAACAAAAAAATTATTTCTGTCGAAAAAATCAATATGGCTCTGATCAAATTTCAATGATCGTGTTTTACCAACTAAGTGTCACATTCTAAAGTGCTTTCTCTTTATTCGTAATGAACTTAAGTTGACAAATAATAATAAAGATCCATCTATCGCCGACGTCTTGAATGCCGTTGCAACGAAAGTAGAACAAATATGAATAAAAGCTTCTATTCCAACATTATCGCATCAGTGCATTCAAGATATGATTAAAAATATTTATACAGAGTATCAAAAACTTAAGCGATAGGTACACAAAAACTCAGCAAGCATCTGATTCATAAATAGAAAATATTTGCCAGTTTCGAAAGGAGCGTACAAAGTTATTGAATATCGCGGCTTGCAAGCGCAACATGACTGGAACTGTGTGTGTACTTGTGATCAAATCAAGAAAGTACCACAAAATGAGCGAATTTTTCTCGACAAGATCAACGATCCTGTCGAAAAATGGCAATTGTACCAGTGGATATTGCAACGTTTGCAGCAACAAGGAAGAAAATGGAAAGAACCATGAAGGCAAAGGCAAGTTCTCAAAAATATAATACTGGCGAAATTGTTCTTAAAGCATGTACCGTTGATTACTCTAATCCTTCCGTAAGTAGCAGCTTGTCTGACTCAAATTCTTCTGATGCAAATGATCATGAAGAAGAAATTATTGCTCCTTTGTCAACAGTTACAGTCCAACCATCTACGTCACAAATACTGCGGCACTTATTTCATATGCTTATTTCATTGCAATGAGCTACCTCTATGTCATTTAATTCAACAGTTAGACGGACGCACCACTGGACCACTTGGTTTTTCAGGGCCAATAGGGAAACTTCTGGAACGCTGTGAAGAGAAGGCTGTTGTCGATTTTGTCGCAATAGAAAAAAAAACTAGCAATATTATTAGAAACAACAGACCTTAGTACCGATCAGAAGTACTTGTACCAAATCAGTCAAGCAGTTGCTACGGGAAAATGTCCTAATGATTTGAGCCTTAAAAAACCTGGGAAAATGTCACACGCAAGGTGGCTGACAGTTGATAATCGGTTGCTTCGATTGTATGTTGGAACTGGATGTCCCAGCCCCCAATTAATTATATTAGTAAGTTTCATTCAAAAAGTGTATACACCAGTTTGGTTTCATATAAAACTGTATCCTAGCTGTTCTGATGGTTCAAAACATTTATGGCGAATGATCCATTATTCACGATTTCTACCAGTTGACCAAAGAAAAATTGTCGATGCCGTTATCCAAAGGAATGCTTATTTTGCTCATCCCGAAAATGTATTACTCGATATGATGAAAGATGAACGAAAACATATACGGGAGCTAGGACTACGCAGAAACCTAGAGAAAGTCAAAAAGAAAAAAAGATGCGGAGATTAAAAACACCAACTTTAAATTTTAGTGCTGCAGTTTATAATAACTTAATTTCTATTTCTGGATTCAAAGTTATGGCTCCTCCTTTGCTAAAACGTATTTCCAATGAAGATGTAAGGGATATGATTCATTCTGGGAGTTACAACAACATAGAGGTTTTAAACTGCCTTTGTCATACAAAATCCGTGGAAAGAACTGTTAAGTTAGTAACTGCTGTTTGTGGGTGAGAATCAAGGAATGGCTTTATTCGTTCAAGGTTGCAGTCTAGAAATATTATGCTATTTTTAACACAAAATCAGACTACCTATCTTAAAATGTATATTGTATCATAAAACAATTATTATTAAGATTTAAAAAACTGATAAAAAATAAATTTTTAAAATTTTATTTTTTTTTACGTATTTTTTATGGGAAATAAGCCACAATTTTACTAAAAAATGAATTTATTAACGTTTCGAAGCCCAAATCGGGTTTCGTTATTTATTTTTTTTGTTATTCCCAAAAATTTAAATATAATATGGAACCTTAAGATAGGGTCCAATAAAAAAAGATTTCTCACAGTTTTATTATACATCAAAACACAACTTTTTCGCACTAGCCCCATAAAAAATAATGACTTCGAATTTTTCGTTCCACCCTAATATACAGTATGTCCCTGTAAGTTGGAACCATACGGAAAACTTTTTTATTATTGATTTTACAAAAAAAAACATATTCTTCATAAAAAGTTCTGCATGGTCTAAAACCGAAGATGCAATCATCTGATATCGAGTTTTATCAATAGTATACGAGGGATGTCAAAAAATATGAATTTGTCTCAAGAGTAAAATACCTTTATATATTTCGCAAGATTGAAAATTGTTATTACAAAAATTTAAAAATTTGTTTGGACTTAAAAATAATTTTCTAATATGCAACTACATTCTTCTAATTGAAAAAAAAATGATAGAATGCACGCCAAATTTATAAGACTTTCAGATATATTAAAAAAAGATCAATGTCCCGAATACCACAGTGCTGAAAAAATTTGTGACAACATTGGAAAAAATGAAAACTCCGTCACAAATAATATCTATGTTCTCTCACACAACTCCATTTGCCAGGAACCGAAAAATTCGAGTACAACCTATCGCTATAATAGCTCGAAGAAAGGATAGTATCTAATATTAGTAAATACCCATGTTAGATTTTTTTAAATTCTTATACAATATGTCCCACTAAGTTTAAACCTTATGGAAAACTTTTTTATTATTACTTTCACGAAAAAAAGTTGTTCCTTATAAAAAGTTTTGCATGGTCGAAAACCTAAGATTTAATCATCAGATATCAACTTTTATTAAAAGTATACGAGGTATGTCAAAAAATATGATTTTCTCTCAATAGTAAAGCACCTTTATATTCCACAATATTGAACATTGTTTTTATCGAAAGTTGTTTGGAATTAAAAATTATGTTCTAATGCACAATTATGTTCTTCTAATTGAAAAAAAAAATTGAAGATACCTAACATCATTTTTATTTTTAACTCCAAAATTATTAATTTTACCAAAAAAAAGTTATTCTTTATAAAAAGTTTTGAACGTTCAACAAAATAAGATTCAATAATAATATTTCACATTTTATCAATTTTATACGGGGTATGTCAAAAAATAATATGAATTTCGAATTATGAAGAGTAAAGTTCCTTTATTTTGCACAATATTGAAAATTTTTATTATAAAAAGTTGTTCAGAATTCAAAAACATGTATGAGTATACAATTAAATCGTTTTAATTGAAATATTGTGAACTATAAAGGTATTTTACTATTGAACAAAATTTATATTTTTTGACAAACCTTGTATACAATTGAAAAAATTTTGATAAATTATTATAATAATTTCTTTGATAAATTAAATAAATAAATTTGGTAAATTATTATAATAATAAAAATTTCTCAAATTATCTCAAATTAATTTTCTCGATATTATTAGACCATGCAAAACTTTTTATAAAGAATAACTTTCTTTCGTAAAACTAATAATATCGTGAAAATCAATTTGAGATAATTTGAGAAATTTTCAATTTTTTTTTAATTAGAAGAATGTAGTTGCATAGTAGAACATTATTTTTAAGTCCAAATAAATTTTCATAATAACAATTTTCAATCTTGTGAAATATATAAAGATACTTTACTCTTTACAAAAATTCATATTTTTTGACATCCCTCATATATGCTATTAATAAAACTTAAAATCAGATGAGTGCATCTTCGGTTTTAGACCATGCAGAACTTTTTATGATGAATATGCATCTTTTTTCGTAAAATCAATAATAAAAAAGTTTTCCGTATGGTTCCTGGGGACATACTGTATATATTCGTATATTAGTAATTATTCATTTGTTTTTAATTTTTAATATTATCCAAATATATATTATTCATTTTAATTTTCAAAACATATCTAAATTTTATGATATAATGATAAATTCACTTAGTAAATATTTGATTAGTTTTACCTACATGACCGAAACAGTTTAGATATTAATTTGCTCAATAAAAATCAATAATTTCGCTTAAAAATCCTACACCGATACAGTTAATTTCTGGACCGAAATAGCATACGATATGTAACTAATATTCTGCATACAAAACCTACTCGAATTCAGTCGCCCCCATGACTGAAATAGTATAGGTTTTGTAAATTTGCAACCGGCCAAAATTACACTTCACTAAAAAATGGAATAATATTGCCAATATTTTTTTAAGTGTGTTTCTGGTACGACTTTATTGAAATAGCTCATTTCATTATCTGAAATTAACTTCAGCTTGAAAATACGTCATAAAAATCATAGCATATGATTTCCGTTTAAAAAGACAACCACAGTAAAATTCTCCCTATGTCTAGTTTCCTTATTTTTAAAGATGATCAATGTAAAACAAAATAAAACAAAATATGGGAGTACAACATAATTTCAATGAGTAGACACCCTTGTACTTAGTTCTCCCTACAGGATGTCCCATTGTCCCAAACATAAAAAAAAATCACTTCTTTCACCTAGTATAAGCGTAAGAGAGAAGTTTTAGTAAACATTTTCCCAACAGCGTTAATACCAAAGAAAAAATCTAAAATAATATGTTGGAGTACTTCCAACACATATTTCCTTTTTCTGTTACATTATTCGTTACTCGTTATTAATTATCGCCACGTTATTAAAATATGCATCTTTGCACGTTACTGTGTTATTTTATTTAAAAAAAAAACAATCTGACAACTCTAAAATTTAATTTCACTAACAACACCAAAAAATTACTCTCTCGATGAAAATATAATTTAGCCCTTGTTCAAGACTAAAAAGGAATATAAATATTGGTGTACAACTAATATATTCAATACATATTCCAACTAACAGAACCACGAATCGAAGGAAAAATTTGTATTTGAATTTTATAATAAATATTTAAATAAGAATATCACAAGGAAAAATTCCTGTACTGGCTTTATACCATAAATCACAAAAAATAAAAACCACTAGTTGTTGTCACCAGTTGTCACCTAAACTCTCCCATGTAAGTTTCTACCTACAATTTCCTAACCAATATGGTTGATGACATGTGATGCCAGGGGTTAATCTGGAAATATTTTTAACATCCTTTAAAATCGGATAATATAATATAACCCCAACTGTTTAAAATCAATTTAAGGGTTTTTACCCGTACATTTTGGTGGCTTAAAGCATATAAACCTGTGATAACACTGATGGTGGAATATTGATTCCGAAAACGTTTTGTTGTGATACAGCCGAAAAATCAGTTTTTAGAGATTTTATATATATTTTTTACAAGATAAGATTTTTATTATTTAAATAAGACTCCCGTTACTTTAAACTAGCTACATTCCCTATAGTAAGGAAGACGGTAGTAAGTATCCATTCCTTTACATAATGAAAAAAAAATAGCGGAATCCATTAGTCTGTTCACGAAAAATCAACTATCAAATTTAGTGAGCATATATTTTGGCGGGGGAAAACTTTTTCGGCTAAGTTTATATTAAGTAGAACCTACTGCGAATATTCAGTTACTCTTTATAACAATATAAAATTACAAATTACGATGGTACGCCAATGTAAAGATTTGAGTTTGTATGAGAACTCCGTCTAAAAATAATATAATCTACACTGATAGCTAGTTAAGTCTGACAGGTATGGAAGTTTATTATGATTGGATTGCTGATGTATTAGCGAGGGGATGTTAACTTACCAATATTTCGTGTTTACTCGTTCAAAGTAACTTTTGGAAAGCAAATGAGGGTGCGAGATATTTTTATCTTGTTAAAAACAGTTTCACGATTATGTCACATATTGGACACTTATAACGTATCAAAATTATTTTAATTTGTAGAGATATTAGTGGATAATATGGAATATAGATTCACCGGTACAAAATTCCGCCACCCAAAATTTTTGATTAAGTTTGACAATTTATAACTTTATTATTTTTTTCTACAACCACAGTTTCTGTTCTGAACAGTTTTATTCTAGCAAACTTGATATTTTCTCACAGTATAAGATATTTGACATTAGTGTGCAGAAAAGTGACGTTTCTGTGCCGGAATAGTTCTTTATGAAACAGTTCGTGAAGTATGCTTTTTGCAAACACACGCGATATTTAGAGCACGAGCGACAGCGGAGCGAGTGCTATACATCGCTTAAGTTTTTTATCGAGTGCTATACATCGCAATATTTTATCTACGATAAACAAATAAAAAAAACTGTACCTCTTCGTCACTGAAATTCATTTCTATTCTACAATTTATATAACTTTGACATTTAAAAATTCTATCTTCTTTCAAGCCACAAAACTGTCAAAACTTTTGTTGTAATTTATTGCTCAAATGTCATCACCATGACAACGCGAGTTAAGGATATTTGATTATATCGACAGAGATAGCTATACAGTGCATGTCTATTCTTAATTCAGATATACTTTCCAGTTTACCTCACATTTGCAGTGTATGTCAACTTAACAAGAAAAGTTAGGTTATGTAGAGATGTTGGTGGTGGACATAAATATACAGCATATTGTTGTATTTTATTTATTATTGTTTTGTTAATTCTTTTTATTTTTGACTAAAGTTCTGTGTTAAAGGTTTTGAGTGAATTTTTATGTTTTATAATGTTAATCACAATTAATTGATAAACCAATGATAAAAATTCAGATAAAAACAAGACATAGGTAAGTAATTTTTTGCACGGCTAGCTTTGATCCCAATAATTGTGGATCGCTCGTTATGAAAGTGTGCGAAAAATAAACCCCATTTAAAATACATTGTTATTTCACGCACACTTTAAATCCTTCACGCACTGCTACCTATAATGACAGTTTTCACAAACTAAAAACGTGTGCATAATATATAAGATAGAGTAGATAATAGTTATTTATGAAACAGTTCGTGAAGTATGCTTTTTGCGAACGCACGCGATTTTTCGTAAGTTCGCAAAAAGTACTTCACGCACAGTTTTATACAATATTTTATCTACGATAAACGAATAAAAAAGCTGTAACTCTTCGTCACTGGAATTCATTTCTATTCTACAATTTTTAGAACTTTGACATTTAAAAATTCTAACTACTTTCAAACTACAAAACTGTCAAAACTGTCAACGCGGAAGTTACGGATTGTCGCCATGACAACGCGAAGGTTTAAACAGTGCGAAAAAGTAAATCCCATTTAAAATACATTGTTACTTCACGCATACTTTAAATCCTTCACGCACTGCTATCTATAATGACAGTTTTCACAAACTAAAAACTTACACAGAATATGACATAGAGTAGATAAAGTTCTTTTCCGCACAGTTGACTACCTCATTCTGAGTAACGTTATATTCTGTTTACATCCGTGGTTAAAGTTTAGACAAATATATAACCTATAAGGCAATTATTATATTTAACTATGGAATAGAAATTCAATGATGAATGTTACAACGGTTTTATTTTACAGTTTTGTTCTTAATAAACATTTTATAATTATCAATTAACCAATACGGATATAGCAACTTTAACGTCGAATGAAGTAGGTTTGGTGCAACTCCGTGACTGCATAAATATAACGTTAAGGGCCAGTTGTTCGAACGCTAATCAACAATGATCACTATCAAATATTTAATTACTGTCACCAACTGTCAGTGTCAACTTTTATTGGGTTGCTGAAAACATAATTGATTATGAATATGAGATTAGTTAAACAATTAATATAACAATTATTATTAACATAATTGATTAAGTAATTTCATAATTGTAATCAATAATTATGATGTCAGCAACCCAATCAAAGTTGACATTGACAGTTGGTGACAGTAATTAAATATTTGATAATGATCATTATTGATTAGCGTTCGAACAACCGGCCCTAAATGTGACATTATTTTGTAATCATTATTTAAAAGAGTTTAAATTCAAACAAATTAAAGCAGTGCATTAATATTTTAACTTATTTCTGTGTAATTTGTTTAGGTATAAGGTATAGGTATAAACTAAATTGATTAGTATTTATTAAATACAGTTTAAAATTTATAATTTATTATTATAATAAATCTTCGTTTGGAAATTGTGACTTTTATTTTTAGCAAAAACTGTGGTTTTAGAAAAAGTATAGTGAGTAACACGTGCAGAAAGGTAATTTCTCACTTATTTGAATTGCGGCATTCGCTTGTGCTCTTACCGCAACTTTTCAATCTCGTGAGAAATTAGTACCTTCCTGCACTTGTTGCACAATATACTATTATTGTACTCCGATTTTTAAGATTTTTGCATCAGTTTGTAGGTACATGTTTTCACGTCGGTTTTCATTACTCACGTAACTAAAATTTTTTGCTTAGATGGCATTATACGGGGGTGAATGGAAGCGTTGTATTTTCTCCTAACTTTAAAAAATTCTGTGGAAAAACTGGAAAGCTGATTTTGTTACATACTCCTTTTGTATTATTTTGGAGGTCTCCCTAATATTTTTCTTTTTGAATTAAACGAATATCTATTGTCTTTTATAAGCTGTAAATAAAAACACTGCTTTGAAGGTTTGCTTAATTAAACATATCAAACGCACTAAAATTAAAAACACAAAACAAAATTTGCACAAAAGAATTCAGTAGCGGGTATGTCCACCTCTGGCGGCAACGACTGCTCGCAATCTGTTTGGCATCGAATAAAGATGTGTTATCCTTGCCTGGGGATTAGCACGGTATTATATATTATATATTATATTCCTTTACCAGGGCCATAATTGTATAAAATTTTCTGGAGGCCTAGGACACGGCGAAGAGCTATTTTAATTCATCCCATAAAGGCTCAATATGATTGAGATCTGGGCTGCATGCGGGTCATTCTAATCTTATCAATCCAACCTATATTTAAGATATTTATATTTATGAGTCAGTCAGTGTTTCTGTTTACAATAAATTGTACAGCTCTTACCATAAAAGAGATATTCGGAAAATGCAGAAAGCAAAATCTCAGGAATACCTCAAGGATAACACAAAAGTAGTATGAAACAAAGTCAGCGCTCCAATTTTTCCACAGAAGTTAGGAGAAAATACAACGCTTCAATAATTAGCTAAATCCAAAATTATCTTCAAAGTTATTCAGCAAATAAAACAAATAGATGGTAGTAATAAAAATGATAGCGATACTTTTTGCTTTAAGACACATATTTAGTAACGAACCCTATAGCTGTATAATATTTACAGACAGTAAGAGTGTCGTTGATAGACTAACAAACGTACATAAGTCCCAACAATTCAATCATATAAAACTGGAAATTATGACTCTTTATAATAAAATTGCAAATTTACGAAAAAACATCATTATATCGTGGATAAAGGGACACGCAGGTATTAGGGGTAACGAAGACAGGCTAGCCAAATCCGCCCTAGAAATAGGCAAAGAACTTTCCATGAACTTACTACCCATTACGGATATTGATATTATTAGTAGACGACACCAAAAAGAAAATTGGCAAAGGTATTATCGAAACACTAGAACTGGTAGTAATTACAAACAAATGCAGCCTGAAATTCCCATTAAAAGATGGTTTCATTATGTATCAAATCGCCATTTCATCAGAGTTATAAATAGATTGAGCTGTAATCATGCTCTTACCCCCCTTCATATGTACAGTTTGGGTATCACAGAGTCACCTAACTGTGAGTGTGGAAAAGAAGGTGATCTACTACATATTCTCCTTGAATGTTCACATCAATCAGTAAATAAAAACAAATTCTATGGTAATCTTAATATATTAAAAATTCCCCTTCCAGTTCATCTGAACAATTTGATATTTTCTGAAGATATTAATATATTAAAAACAATTTATGAACATATCAAAAACTGTAGATATAGATTGTAGCAATAAAATTTACCCTGTATTTAAGTAATTTTGTTAAAACAAAGCAGGCATGTTTGTTAAAACAAAACAAACATGTTTGTTTTTTTGTTATTTTTTTTGAACCCTGTAAATTTAATTAATAATTATTGTATATTATAATTGAAAAAAGAAAAGAACAACAAAAAACGAAAAGAACAAGAAAAAAAAATAGAAAAGAAAAAAAAACTAAGAAGATGTAAACCTCCGAGATGTTGAATCGGGTTTATGTCTTAGCGTAGTAAAAAAACAATTAATAAAAATAATAAAAAAAAAAACAAATTAAAGATATACAAAAAATACAAAAAAAAATAAATATGTACAAAAAAAATATTTACAACCAAAACAGTGTATTATTTAGATAATAATTATAAACTGTTAGTTTGTTATGTATTTAGAATTAGAAATACAGAAAAAATTCCTCTGATTGAAAAAACAAATTTGTTTGTTTTTAAAATAACAAAATGTCTGGCTAATTCGCTTGGCCAAGGCCATCAAATTCACAAAAAAAAGTGTCGTGTAGAGAAAAAAATACCTTTCAAATGATGTGCCACTCAACCACACTTGCTATTTAAAAAAGCCGGTGGTTGATGGGGGCAGTAGGGGCATACATTTGAGGGCATCAATTTTGCATGAAATTTCATCCCTCTCCCAGTATAAATTGACGTATTTTCTTAAATGTTGAAGAAACTCATGGTTTCTGAGTTCCTGGGGGCGGGGGGTCAAATTTTCGGTGGAACACAGTGTATACGTCTTTTTTATGTATACAATTATCATTTATCTCTTACCGCTTTTACTTAGTAGGTACTTACAGTTGAGTCCGCGAGTCTTTACCCGTGCGTCATCATTTAAAGCAAACGAAATAAGTCGGAAATTTACTAAACGCAACGGCAAGTGGATATTCTTCCGATCACGGGTTATAGTATAAAATTTAACGTTATCAAATAAATAGAATGTCAAATTTAATTTTGCTTTAAAAGTTTGGTGCATAATTACAGCTACATTTGACGTAGCTTAATAAATTATTTTATTATCATTGATTAATAAATAAATAAACAATTTATAAAAGAATTCGATAACATATTTTCTTTCTGTTATTTTATTCACTTTGGCGAAACCTTAAACACAAGCATTCAACTGTGTCAACAATGAGGTTAGCTTTGTACGTTGTCAAAATTTATCGTAAAATAACATAAACTTAATAATTACAAAATTTCTAACTTCAACACAAAAATTAATTGTGAAAACAACTGTATACTATAAAAAAAACTTCAAAATGTAAAAATTCGACAAAATAGCAACAAAAAAATTCAACAAACTGACAGCCACAAAAGTAAACAAACCAAAACGTCAGAAATTGTACTTAAAATATGTGAAGACAGCCCCAATCGTCTTTCTTTGTACCTATCTCTTTTCAATGCACTGAGTCTAAATCGTTCATAAAAATAACATGTGTCTTTATTTAATAACAGGCGGCAGATGGTTTGTCATTAATTTCATGCATGGAAGAGAATGATGCTAAATAAAAAGTATGTGTTTTATCTCGCCAGGTATTAATGACGCACGGGTAAAGACTCGCGGACTCAACTGTACACACCTCTACTTCTTTTAAACAATGTTGTAATATTACTCACGTTTTTTACGAAAACTGATAACGTGGTAATATTTTTGCCAATATTTTTTTGTAATTATAAGGGTAGAGAGGAATTACTGTTTTTATGTTACTCTGCATCATTTCTTTCTATCTTTCATAAAACACTATATGAGAGCTAACATGACGGACATCAAATTTTGTATTTGATCACTAAGTATTAAGGGCCGGTTTTTCGAACGCTAATCAAAAATGATCATTATCAAATATTTAATTACTGTCACAACTGTCAATGTTAACTTTGATTGGGTTGCTTAAAACATAATTATTGATTACAATTATGAAATTAGTTAATCAATTATGTTAATAATCGTTATGTTAATTGATTAACTAATCTCATAATTATAATTATGCTTTCAGCAACCCAACCAAAGTTGACATTGACAGTTGCTGACAGTAATTAAATATTTGATAGTGATCATTGTTGATTAGCGTTCGAACAACCGGTCCTCATGTTTTATTAGGGAAATACAATAAAAAATGCAGACTGGCTCTTGAACATAAATCTGAAATTAATGAAACAATTTTACGCTCGTTAAAGTATGAAGTACTCGTATATAGTGATTATATATTTTATACTGAAAATAATATATCGACTGTAAAGACACTTTAAAATTAATAGAGAGATAATTACACTAATTACTGTTCATACTTACATCTAGAAAGAGGTCAACGCAGTAAAATCAATTATAGTTTATGGGATCAAATAAAGTCCCGTCGCCAGCGGGTACAACGGTCTCCTATATTTAGATGGACTTACCCAAGTTTTTTTTTGTATTTCGACCCGTAAAACACCAATTTTTTGGGTAACAGTTGATCCGGATATCGATAAGATTGTTATAAACAAAGAACTTAAGAAATTACATAACAGCGATTTCTCGCAAAACAAAACATTTTTTTGTATTTTTTGGTTCATTCTAAGCCAAAACTTGTTCTTCCAAATTTTTTCGTAGGATGCATAATTTTCGAAAAAAACGTGGTTGAACTTTAAAAAAATCGAAAAGTTGCAATTTTTGAACCCGAATAACTTTTGATTAAAAAATAAAATAGCAATTCTGCTTACCGTATATGAAAGTTGAACTCAAATTATATCGGTTTTGCACTGCTAAAAATTTTTTTTTATTGTTAAACTAAAATATAAACACATAGTGTTTCCCGTGGACAATACATGCTAGAAGAAAAATTGCTTTGCTTGTACTTGTACCTACTCTACCTACTCGTTCGATTTTAAATGGGATATCATTTAAAAACATCACTCAAACACTATGTGTTTATAGTTTTGTTTAACAATAAAACAAATAAATTTTTAGCAATGCAAACAATCAAAACCAATATATTTATTTTGACTTGAACTTTCAATAATGTTGGTGTAATTACGATTAGCAGAATTGCTATTTTCTTTTTTAATCAAAAGTTTTTCGGGTTCAAAAATTGCAATTTTTCGATTTTTTTAAAGTTTAACCGTGTTTATCTCGAGAACTATGCATCCTACAAAAAAACTTGTATGAACATTTTTTGCTCAGAATGACCCAAAAAATAAAAAAAATGTTTTGTTTTGCGAGAAATCGCTGTTATGTAATTCCTTAAGTTCTTTATTTATAACAAACTTATCGACATTCGGATCAAATGTTACCCAAAAAATTCGTATTCTTCTGCTCAAAATACATAAAAAACTTGGGAAAGTCCATCTGAATAAAGGAGGCCGTTCTACCCCCCTGGCGACAGGACTAATAATGTAGTCCAAGAAATAAAACTTAAAATACAAAATAAAAAAAAAATACAAAAAACCAAAAATCTCGCAATTTTTACAGAATGAACCGATTTGCATGAAAATTTGTAACTAGTTTCACGTTACCCCCTACTTCAAAATGTATATCATGCCGATAGGTGCTTTTAATTTTTTAAGGGTGAAAACTACCCCTTATTGCCAAAATCTATAAAAAAAAGCTTAAAAGGATTGAAATTCATTTAGACACATTAAATAATTATTATCTAATACTTTAACTATAAGTATTAAATATTTCAACCCTTTTAAAAAAGTTCAATTTCTAGGGTGAATACTACCCCTAATTGCTTAAATTTTCTCAAAATTTAAAAAAAAAACTTAAGGTGGATAAAATTTGGATCGGATGATTTAGGTAATAATAGTTTGATATTCTTAATATAATCTCAGAGTATTTCCAAACAACCCTTAAAAATTTAGTTTTTAAGGGTGAAAACTACCTCTCATTCCGAACTTTACCAAAAAGTTTATACTTTCAATTATTTGATACCGTAAATAGTCTAAATATATTAAGTACTTATATTTAAGGCTATGGGTACATAATTCGCAAATATTTTACGGCTATTCCTACCTTTTCTGTCTTTACATGGCAAATTACGTGTAGTAAAATTCACACTGGTATGGATATGCACATTACTAGAATATCATTCTACTTGACAATGCCATAACTAGCTTAAAGAGATGACTTTTGAATGTTCTTGGATAACTGTTATTTTTTGTTTAATTGCAAATTATTAATTCAGTTAATAAATGTGATAATTTTTTCACTAGCTATGTATTCAATGATTGTAATAATTTATATGTACCTACATCAAAAAGTAATACTCAATCGAGAAAAGTGGAAAAGTGTTAAAGTGATTTTTTAATAATATATTGTTACTATGGAACGCTTAAAATTTTGAACATCTTTAACAACAAAATACTTGGATCACAGAATATATCTTAATGTATTCTCTGCTTCTATTTTCCATAAATAATACACAATAAATAACTTTTTATAAAGTTCACCTCTTAAATCAATTATTTATCAAATACACTATATATCAATATTATTTAATCAACAACTAAAAATATTCCCGATTCATGTAAAATAATTATTTAAAATTGTCACTGATTGTCAGTGTCTGACTGACAATATTTTATTCGACAAAGTGCGTTGTATGACAAAGATAGATTTGGAAAATATTACCACGGACATTGTGTTTATTTTTTTCGAATCCTGAAAAAACCAATAATTATTTTTGAAAAATCTAAACGCAGAATGAAAAACTAAATTATTACCGAGGGCCGAAAGTCCCTTAGAATAAATAATAAGTTTATTTTGAATGAGATATTTGAAATTAAAAATAACACTAAATTTTCTCTTAGTTTTTCACCCCTGTAACTTAATAAAATAAATATTATAGAAGTTCTCAGGGACTTTCGGCCCTCGCTAATAACGTAATCTTTCATTCTGCGTTTAAATTTTTTAAAAATACTTATTAGTTTTCTCAGGATTCGAAAAAAATGAATCCCCATTTGAATAGCATTGCAGCCGAAAAAACGTACCGATCCTCTTAATGATTTGTAAAAAATATATATATATATATATATATATATATATATATATATATATATATAAATATATATATATATATATATATATATATATATATATATATATAAATATATATATATATATATATATATATATACATATATATATATATATATATATATATATATATATATATCAAACGATGACTACCGGGACTTTTTTTAAGGTGTATATACAGACGCAAAATCTTGAGTACATTACTATTTTCTACACGGTACACTATATACTTTTTAAAAAACTGTAATATTTTTGAGTTTCTCATATATTGATGAGTTCCGGTACATTTTAATTTTTCTCAGGTAACGTATTTAGTTAATTATTTATGTCAAACGATGACTACCGGGACTTCTTTTAAGGTATCTATCCAGACCCAAAATCTTGAGTACATTACTGTTTTCTACACGGAACACTATATACTTTTAAAAAACGGTAATATGGTTGAGTTTCTCATATATTGACGAGTTCCGGTACATTTGAATTTTTTTCTGGTAACGTATTTAGTTAATTATATGTCAAACGATGACTACCGAGACTTCTTTTAAGGTGTCTATACAGACCAAAATCTTGAGTCCATTACTATTTTCTACACGGTACACTATATATTTTTTAAAAACAGTATACAGTGTATAAAGTATATTCTACACTTTGAAATATTGCGATTTAAGCCAACTTACTTTAATAAAATGTTGATATGTATTAAGAATTATACAGGGTGTTGTGCAATTTTAAATTTTTTTACTACAACTTTCATGAATGTGGACATTTATGTATAAAAATTTTATGACTGGAGGCGTCTGAGTATGTGCAACTATAACTTGATACATACGTTGATGTAGCTTATATAGGCCGCCACATATGCCACGTATACGGGATGAATTTGGGCTTAACATTTTGCTTTTCAAGTTATCGCTATTTGTGTGAAAAAACTTGTTAATAACTTCAAAACTCAACAGTTTTCGAGCTAATCGCATTTTTCAAATCAGCCATGCGGGTTACCTCGTAATTTGAATGGTGAGAACTATTTACATTTTTTACAAAATGATTTTATTGATTTGTTGGTAGAATTGCCATTAAACTTAAGGCAAAATTTGTGGTTCATGCAAGATGATGCACCCCCACATTAAACGAGGGCAGTGAAAACATACCTAAATACCGAATTTCCTGAACGCTGGATTGGTCGTGGTGTATGGTGATACATAGGGAGCAAAGAAATAACGTGTTTACAAGAATCCCATATACATTCGCAAACCAACTTTATTCGCAAACCAACTTTGGAAAGAAACAGATAATACAGCAGTTTGTTTTGAACCAACGATGCTATTTAATATGAGACGATCTTTTATGCAACGTATTGATACCTAAATACATTGAAGAAATTGGTGGATATATCGAACACTTACTTTGAAAAAAGTTTAATGTTATTCAGTTTAACTATTTCTTACTTTGGTTTATAAATAAAATGTATTTTATTATGACTTTAATTTAATATAAAACGTAAAATGTTTGATATCAAATCCTATAAAACGTTATTAAGTATCCTACTGATGTATGTAAAAAATATTAGCGTATAGTATTTTTATCGTCAATCTTTTGGAAACTATCAATTTAGTCAAAAGTACTCGTATTCACAAGTATTATTGTTTTTGTTTTTTTTTCCTTTGTTGCCTGCAGTAATTGCATTTAGCCGAGTTATGCAGCTGATCTGAAAAATACGATTAACTCGAAAACTGTTAAGTTTTGAAGTTATTAACAAGTATACAAGTATATTTTTATACATAAATATCCACATTCATTAAAGTTATAGCGAAAAATAAAATTTTAAATTGCAATTTCAACACCCTGTATCTTTCTTAATATTAACATTACAATATTTTAAAGTGTAGAATCTACTCTTTATTTTTGTAAAATTACTTAAGGACAACCCTGTATACAGACCTAAAATCTTGAGTACATTACTATTTTCTACAGAGTACCCTATAAACTTTTTAACAAACTGTAATATTTTTGAGTTTCTCATATATTGGTGAGTTCCGGTACATTTTAATTTTTTTCAGGTAACTTATTTAGTTAATTAGTATTAAGGTGTAAATACAGACCCAAAATCTCTTACTATGTCCTGTTTGGTAGGTACACTATATACTTTTGAAAAAACTGTAATATTTTTGATTTTCTCATATATTGATGAGTTCCAGTACATTTGAATTTTTTTCAGGTAACGTATTTAGTTAATTATATGTCAAACGATGACTACCGGGACTTCTTTTAAGGTGTCTATACGAGTACAGATCAAAATCTTGAGTACATTACTATTTTCTACACGGTACACTATATACTTTTTAAAAACCAGTATATAGTGTATAAAGAAACAGTAGACTCTACAATTTAAAATATTGCGATTTAAGCCAACTTGCTTTAATAAAATGTTGATATTAAGAATTATACAGGGTGTTGAAATTGCAATTTTAAATTTTTTTGCTATAACTTTCATGAATGTGGACATTTACATATAAAAATTTATGACTGGAGGCTTCTGAGTATGTGCAATTATAATTTGATACATACATTGATGTAGCTTATATAGGCCGCCACATATGACACGTATATGGCATAAATTTTGGGCTTAACTTTTTTGTTTTTCAAGTTATCGCTATTTGTGTGGAAAAAAGGTAAACTTGTTAATAACTTTAAAACTCAACAGTTTTCAAGCTAATCGCATTTTTCAAATCAGCCATGCGAGTTACCCTTGTAATTTGAATGGCGAGAACTATTTACATTTTTTACAAAATGACCTTATTAATTTGTTGGAAGAATTGTCATTAAACTAAAGGCAACATTTGTGGTTCATGCAAGATGATATACCCCCACATTATACGAGGGCAGTGAGAACATACCCAAATACCGAATTTCCTGAACGCTGGATTGGTCGTGGTAGTCATTTTCGTTGGCCACGACGTAGCCCAGAATTTAATCCGCTCGATTTTGGTGTATGGTGGTGTATAGGGAGTAATGAAACAATTTGTTTACAAAAATCCCATAAACACTCGCAACCAACTTTTTAGGAAAAAATAAATAATACATCAGTTTGTTTTGGTAACGTATTTAGTTAATTAGTATTAAGGTATAAATAGAGATCTTACTATTTTCTGTTTGGTAGGTACACTATATACTTTTAAAAAAACGGTAATATTTTTGATTTTCTCATGTATTGATGAGTTCCGGTACATTTTAATTTTTTTCTGGTAACGTATTTAGTTAATTAGTATTATAGCATTGATTAATAAATATAGGGGAGAAGATACGAAACTAAACGAGCGTTTATGTACGACACCAGTGGTTTTAGAAATAGATGGCGTTAGCAGCTTTCTAGGTACGAGATTGAATTTACCTGAGACAACGATGAGACGTATTCACGTAGCTTTGGTTATCGGAATTTGCGGTCGGCCGACTGGATTATAATAGAACGTATTTATTTCTTTTCATTCATTTATATTTGAGTTATCATTCAACTATTCAACGATAATAGTGGCATGATCATGACAATCAGACAATCTTTAAAATAATTATTGAAGTTAGCACCTATTACTTTCTAAACTCGTTTTTAAATTAACAAGAATTGTAGTTATAATTTGTCTTTTAATTTGAATTCTTGAAAGAAATCATTGAATATTCCAAATAAAAAAATTATTTAACGAGAAAAATACTCACTGGGTGATTTTATATATTGTACATTTATCTTATTTGCCTCATAATCTCGATAAAAAATTAGGTAGGTATTTTCGTTAATTACAGTCTCTTCTGATGATTGTATATTTTGTTTGGAGATATTGCAACGGTATTTATTTAATATAAAATTGACTAAGTAAACCGCTCGGCCACTTTAAACTCTTCGAAAAAATGGTAAGGACTTAAGTTGTTGCGATTTCCTACAATTTCTTTCAAGTTTTTTCATGCGGTCGATATTTTCCGAGTTAGGGGGAAAATCGTGACTAAGTACCTATACTTATTCAATTATTTATTATTAACTTTACTTCTTAAAGGTGCCTTGTATTTCTGCGTAGGCGTCCACCGTGGATTGTATTGTCAGGTGAGATATTAGATAGTCAGGATTACCTACATTATTCTATTAAGAGTAATTTCATTATTACCATTCGGCGAATATTACGCAGCCATGACATCTTTTCCTAGACCTCTCTTACTCTCTATCTTTCCTTTGATTACCAGTTGCCGTATATCGTTCTCATAAACATACATGTAAGATATAAAATAGAAATGAAAGTCAATGAATAACAGAACCCATAGAAGCAAACACAGGAATCAAGCAAGGAGATTCACTAAACCCTCCATACTGTTTAAAATAAAGTTGGATGCAATAATAAAACAAGTGAAGAAAAAAAGAGGGTACAAAATGGGCGATAAAGAGATAAAAAACTCTGTTGCGCTGATGACACCGTGTTAGTAGCAGAGTGCAAAGTCGACCTACAAAGAATACTGCATGAGTTCAACATTAACATAAAAGAAATGAATATGAAAATATCAGCCTGAAAAAACAAAAATCTTAGTAAATATCCACAGAATCAATAAGATGCAAATTGGACAATCAAATTATAAAACAAGTAATGACTTACAAATACCTTGGATTAATAATAAATTAATCTATCAGCCGACAACAATATCGAAGAAGAGGTTAAAGACCAAATAATTAAAGCCAGTAGAACGGCCGGATGCCTAAACGACACAATGTGGAAAAACAAACACCTAAGAGTGGAAACAAAGGCCAGAATATAATATGAGTCAGTTATTAGACCAGTTATGACTTACACTGCCGAAACAAGACCAGATACAAGCAAAACACAAAGACATCTGCAGACCAACGAAATGAAGATCTTAAGAAGGATTGCTGGAAAAGGACTACGGGACAGGGTAATAAGTGAGGAAATCAAATGCATATGTGGGATAGACAATATAAGTGCCTGGGTAAATAATAGAAAAGAAGAGTGGAATCAACGCTTAAGCCAGATGTCTGAATCAAGGATAGTAAGAATAGCCAGAAGAAGTATAGGACGCCCAAGGAAAAGATGGAATGACAATTTAGGGACATAATGAAAGGCACCGTTGAAGAAAAACGGGCAGTACTGCCTATATAAAAGAAAAAGAAGAAGAACAAATTCTTTAGGTAGATTTTCGGTAGTATAATGTGCTTCTTTGGAGTTTTACTGATAATTACTGTTTTCGTTTTAGTGGGAGAAAATTCTAAGCCAGTAGTGTTCGAACAATTCTTAAATTTGTAAATGAGTATTGGATTAAGTGATTTAGCGATGTGATTGATTGCAATAAGGAAAAATGCAACACTTAGGGCCGGTTGTTCGAACGCTAATCAAAACTGATCATTATCAAATATTTAATTACAATTATATTTGATTAAGCGTACTTCTGACTTCTGACAGATGTCGCATTTTGAGGTTATGTTGACTGATTTATTTTATTATTTTGGTTTTAATTTAAAATAAAACATAATTAAACTCTTCCTGATGTTAATTTCTTGTTTTTACTTACACATCAATAATAATAATAGGCAATTTTTAATAATTTAAGAGCTGCGGCTATATTTTAATTACTGATTTACCTACAATCAATAACTGATTAGTGTTTTACATGTATTTTTCATGTCGCGATTTGATTCCCATCAAGAAAATTGATTACAATAAATGATTGATTATAATCAACTTCTTGATTAGCGTTCGAACAACCGGCCCTTAGAGTAGACCATTGAGGAATGTCGTTTAATTGGATTTTTGACTCTAAAAGAACGTTATTTATTCGAATAAGTTTCGTCTATATAGAAAATTATTAATAAATTTTATATTTCCTTGAATTGAACAACTTAATAGAATTCTTATAATATCTAATCCCCAAATGGTACGCGTTATATAATAAAAGATAGCCATAAGCCAAACATACATGATCACATCCAAATAACCCATGAATGACTCAATATCCACTAGGTTTTCTAATGTAGATGTGGATTTTCTAAAGTCACTTTGTATAGGGCTAGGTAGCTAGCAATAATTCTAATACTATCTAGTAGCTATCAAGTGGATAAACTGACTAATTCTAAGCAAGTTTTGTTCTAGAGTTTTTTCACTTAAAAAAAATATCGTTTGTATGAAATCTTTATACTCAGTATAAGCAGAGTTGTAGCTAATTAAAAGTAAGTTCTTATTCGTCAAATTCCAAATCGAATGTTTCAACGTGAACTAACAAAAAAAAATAAAGTACATTTCGGGGAAAACTCATCGCAGCTTTTATAAAGTGTTTAAAAAGCTGTATTTTTGTTTTAAAAAAAGTTTCTAGCATTAAAAGTAAGCAAGTTACGCTGAAAATAAAGTTGGTCCATTTTTTGTAAAACCTAGTTTTAAAAAATCGTGAAAATCACCTCTGAAGGGGAACTTGCCTAAAATTTTTAATTCGAAAGAGATGCTATAAATCACATGAAAACACAATTTAAAATGTATCAATGGTCCAGGAACTGAAGCTTTTCACCTCGCAATTTTTACAGAATGGACCGATTTGCTTGAAAACTTGAGAACAAGTAGTAGATAGTCCAAGGATTAAAATCTATATGATGCCGAAAGGCGCTTTTACCATGGGGGTGGTTGCCACCCCATCCCGGGGGTGGAAATTTTTTATTATATCTTTACCGCAAAAGTTAATAAAAACATTCATTCTAAGCAAAAAAGATTCTATACATTTTTTTGATAAAATGAATAGTTTTCGATTTATTCGCTATCGAAAGTGTTAGTTTTATATCGAAAAAATAAGTGTTTTTCAATAATATATTAATTTATGATTCACTCAATTTTTGCCGTACAAAAAATTTTCTCAAACCAATTTCTTGGAATTAAATAGCCTACAATTTCATATTTAAACATTTTTTCGTATCTCTGATGCTAATGTTTCTATTCTGAAGAAATCGACATTTTTACTAAACTACAAAAATTCGTTATTCGCTTTTAACTCCAGTTTTTTAAAAACTAATCTTTCTAAGCCAATCAAACTTCTAGAATTTATTAATAATACATAAATAAAGAAGAATGAATAAGGCCAATGACTAAAAACACCGCCAACTTACATTATTATTCTTCTAATTGGATTTCTCCTTTTTTTTTTCTAAAAAATTTATTGATTTTTTAAGCGTAACTTTTCTATTTTTGATTTTAGAAAGTTTGGAAAAAAAGAATTTTGTAGGTTTTTATAAGGTCTATAAGCCTATTAATATTAATTCTTTTTAAAATCCTCAGTCGCAAAAAGAGGTGGCTTTGAATGGGTTGGTAAAGGTGGTTTTTGCATGTTATTACAAGTTTTAATTATCCATAGCTCACTAAATTTTTGCTGTAGTAAAAATTTTTGCAAATCAGTTTCTTGAGAATTAAATAAGCTACAATTTCATATTTACCCATTTTTTCGTATCTCTGATGCTAATCTTTCTATTCTGAAGAAAAAGCCATTTTTTTCCAAACTACAAAAATTCGTTATTCGCTTCTAACTCCATTTTTTTAAAAACTAATCATTCTAAGCCGGTCAAACTTCTAGAGCCTATTAATATTATAAAAATAAATAAGACCAAATAAGGTTAATGACTAATTTTAATTAGGGTGGTGATTAGGAGGTTGCTTCAGATCACTTTTTCGCTGAAAAAAGTAGGGACTAACATTTCTTTTCAATATACGTCACTTAACTTTTGAGCCAAAGGCTTTCTTTTTATTTCTGGAGATAGATATTTTCAAATGCTTTAAATTAGTTTGAACAAGTTATCCTCGAAAAATGCATAGTTTTGCCGTCTTTTGACTTTGAAACTACAGTATTTAGCATTTGAACAAGAAGAGCTATCATTTAATAATGTATAGCTCGATTACTATTGGTCTTAAAAAAATTAAAAGAAACGGTTTTGTTTATTGTTTCAAAAGGTACATTTTTGTTAAGTAAAGTTGTTTTGATAAAATGAAATTTTTTGGAGTTATTAGCCGAAAACTTGTTAACAACATTGATTTTTTCGATATAAAACTGACACTTTCGATAGGGAATAAATCGAAAACTATTAATTTTATGCAAAAAATGTATAGAACGTTTTTTGCTTAGAATGAATGTTTTTACTAACTTTTGCGGTCAAAATATAATAAAAAATTTCCACCCCCGAGATGGGGTGACAACCACCCCCATGGTAAAAGCGCCTTTCGGCATCATATAGATTTTGATCCTTGGACTATCCACTACTTATTCTCAAATTTTTAAGCAAATTGATCCATTCTGAAAAAATTGCGAGGTTTTGTCCTATTTTAAGCTTCATTACTTGGACTACAAAGAAAAAAGTCGTTTGTGTTTTTCGTTTGGCGCCTCAAGACGAATAAAATCAAATTATCGTTACCGCTTCACGAGTTACTTTACTTAGGACAAGGCGAAAACGGCGGGTACGTTGGGAAAAATATTCCCATGAGATTTTTTTGTATAATTACATTCGTGAGACATCCCAGAATAAGGTTCAAGAAGTCGTCCACGTGAAAAGTGGGCCAAACTTTTTTTAAAAATTTTTTTTAATCAAATTGCAAAAATCTATACTTTTGGCCCGGACAATTTTTTTGTAGGTTTTTTGACCCATTCTGGATAAAAAAGGTCTCTAAAATTTTTTCCCTAAAGTTGATCGTTTTCGAGTTATAAGCAATTTAAAATTGAAAAAAATGAAAAAACGATTTTCAAGGGTTACTCGGATTACTCGGTTAAAATTTATTATTATGAAAGTCAGAAAGTGACTAAATCAAAGTTTAATGCCCCCCTACAAGATCCTGAAGAAATTTTTGTCATTATTTTATCACTAAGCTGTTATTTTTAAGTAATAATATTGAGCGTCATGAACGTGGTTGCCGGCCGTAAATGCTGAGTGCGAGAGAGACGCCACTCCGGCAGTCCAATTGTGCATCTTACTTGCACTCACATTTACGGCCGCCTACCTCGTGCATGGCGCTCATAATTATTACTTAAAAATAACAGCTTAGTAATAAAATAATGACAAAAATTTCTTCAGGATCTTGTAGGGACGGCATTAGACTTTGATTTAGTCACTTTCTGACTTTTATAATGATAACTTTTAACCGAGTTATTAAGCCTTGAAAATCGCCATTTTTCGTTTTTTTCAATTTTAAATTGCTTATAACTCGAAAACGATCAACTTTAGAGGAAAATAATAAGAGACCTTTTTTATCCAGAATGGTCCAAAAAACCTACAAAAAAAATGTCCGAGCCAAAAAATATTGATTTTTGCAATTTGATTAAAAAACATTGTTAAAAAAAATTGAACCACTTTTCACGTGGGCGACTTCTCGAGCCTTATTCTGGGATGTCTCATGAATGTGATAATGCAAAAAATCTCATGGGAATGTTTTTCCCAAAGGACCCGCCGTTTTCGCCTTGTCATGATCTGTAAGTTTTATCGTAAATTTAGTTTTACAGTAATTTTTTTTGTTTTGAAAGAAAAATGCCTTTTTTCAAAATAACTTTATAATTATCAGTGATACGAAATATCCCAAAGTGTAAAGGTCATATTCATAGGTCTGACTAATTTCATCTGGGATGCTAATTAGGAGGTGATATTTAAGATTTTGTTTACAAAAAAAGGGATCAACTTTATTTTGTGCGCAACTTTTACTTCTGATAATAGAAACTTAAAAAAATAAAGCTGTTTTTAAACAATTTAAAAAAATTATGATGAGTTTTCCCCGAAAAGTACTTAATTTTTTGGTTATATATTCAATTTGGAATTTGACGAATAAGAACCTACTTTTTATTAGCTACAACTCTGCTCTTAGTGAGTCTACGACTTCATATGTCATATATAAAACATTCTTTTCATTTTTTTATAAGCTGTATTTTTGCTATGAATATTTTTTTGACGAAATACTTCCTCATTTCCTCATGAAATATACTTTTTTTGAAACATGAATATATTCACGCGCAAATAACTCGAAAAGTATTTACTTGTGAGGTCAAGACTAGTGAAAAAAACTCTATAGTCAATTAATATTTTCAACGTTTTTGCAGAAAAAAAAATTAATACAGGTATTAATACAGATTAATATGATAGCGACTGTGCGTTAAAATTTTGAATACGGACCACGTAGAATAAGTGCTTGTTCTTGGCTAGCTTCAACAAATTTACGCTAGGCGCGCCACTATACAGGCAGATTTTAAAGGGAACAAAAAAATGCACATGGTTTCGTATCTTCCCCCTATATTTATCAATCAACGATTATAGTGTAAATACAGACCCAAAATCTTGACTACATTACTACTTTCTACACGGTACACTATATACTTTAAAACAAAACGTAATATTTTTGAGTTTCTCATATATTGATGAGTTCCGGTACATTTTAAACTTTTTTCAGGTAACGTATTTAGTTAATTAGTATGTATTAAGGTGTAAATAGAGACCCAAAATATTGGGTACATTAATACTTTCTACACGGCACACTACATACTTAAAAGAAAAACGTAATATTTTTGAGTTTCTCATATATTGATGAGTTTCGGTACATTTTAATTTTTTTGAGGTAGGTAACATATTTAGTTAATTAGTATTAAGGTGTAAATACAGACCCAAAATCTTAAGTACATTACAATTTTCTACATGGTACACTATATACTTTTACAAAAACGGTAATATTTTTGAGTTTCTCATATATTGATGAGTTCCGGTACATTTAAAACTTTTTTCAGGTAACGTATTTAGTAAATTAGTATTAAGGTGTAAATAGAGACCCAACATTTTGAGTACATTACTACCTTCTACACGGGACACTACATACTTAAAAGAAAAACGTAATATTTTTAGTTTCTCATATATTGATGAGTTTCGGTATATTTTAATTTTTTTAAGGTAGGTAACATATTTAGTTAATTAGTAATAAGGTGGAAATAGAGACCCAAAATCTTGAGTACATTACTACTTTCTACACGGTACACTATATACTTTAAAACAAAACGTAATATTTTTGAGTTTGTTATATACATATTGATGGGTTCCGGTACATTTTAAACTTTTTTCAGGTACCGTATTTAGGTAATTAGTAATAAGGTGGAAATAGAGACCCAAAATCTTGAGTACATTACTACTTTCTACACGGTACACTATATACTTTAAAACAAAACGTAATATTTTTGAGTTTCTCATATATTGATGAGTTCCGGTACATTTTAAAATTTTTTCAGGTAACGTATTTAGTTAATTAGTATTAAGGTGTAAATAGAGACCCAAAATTTTGAGTACATTACTACTTTCTACACGGGACACTACATACTTAAAAGAAAAACGTAATATTTTTGAGTTTCTCATATATTGATGAGTTTCGGTACATTTTAATTTTTTTGAGGTAGGTAACATATTTAGTCAATTAGTATTAAGGTGTAAATACAGACCCAAAATCTTGAGTACATTACTATTTTCTACACGGTACACTATATACTTTTACAAAAACGGTAATATTTTTGAGTTTCTCATATATTGATGAGTTCCGGTACATTTTAAACTTTTTTCAGGTAACGTATTTAGTTAATTAGTATTAAGGTGTAAATAGAGACCCAACATCTTGAGTACATACATTACTATTTTCTATATGGTACGCTACATACTTTTTAAAAACGGTAATATTTTTAAGTTTCTCATATTTTGGTGAGTTCCGGTACATTTGAATTTTTTTCAGGTAACGTATTTAGTTAATTAGAATTAAGGTGTAAATACAGACCCAAAATCTTGAGTACATTACTAGTTTCTACACGGTACACGATATACTTAAAAAAAAGTAATATTTTTGAGTTTCTCATATATTGATGAGTTCCGGTACATTTTAAACTTTTTTCAGGTAACGTATTTAGTTAATTAGTATTAAGTTGTAAATAGAGCCCAAAATCTTGAGTACATTACTACTTTCTACACGGTACACAATATACTTAAAAAAACGTAATCTTTTGAGTTTCTCATATATTGATGAGTTCCGGTACATTTTAAACTTTTTTCAGGTAACGTATTTAGTTAATTAGTATCAAGGTGTAAATAGAGCCCAAAATCTTGAGTACATTACTACTTTCTACGCGGTACACTATATACTTAAGAAAAACGTAATATTTTTGAGTTTCTCATATATTGATGAGTTCCGGTACATTTTAATTTTTTTCAGGTAGTTAACATATTTAGTTAATTAGTATTAAGGTGTAAATACAGACCCAAAATCTTGAGTACATTACTATTTTCTACACGGTACACTATATACTTAAAAAAAACGGTAATATTTTTGAGTTTATCATGTATTGATGAGTTCCGGTACAATTTAAACTTTGTTCAGGTAACTTATTTAGTTAATTAGTATTAAGGTGTAAATAGAGACCCGACATCTTGAGTACATTACTATTTTCTATATGGTACGCTATATACTTTTTAAAAAACGGTATTATTTTTGAGCTTCTCATATTTTGGTGAGTTCCGGTACATTTGATTTTTTTTTCAGGTAACGTATTTAGTTAATTAGTATTAAGGTATAAATACATACTCAAAATCTTGAATACATTACTACTTTCTACACGGTACACTATATACTTAAAAAAAACTTAATAATTTTGAGTTTCTCGTATGTTGATGAGTTCTGGCATATTTTAATTTTTTTCTGGTAACATATTTAGTTAATTAATAGAGAGCGGATTTTCGGTCAATTTGTAAAAATCAGAGTTGTAATCGGGAACTCGTGATATAACTAAAAAGAGGTTACCACTTTTTTCTAAAGAAAAATTAATTGGGGTTTTTTGGAGTGACTAAATTACGATTTTGTCAGATTTAAAATCCAAAATAGTGGATTCGGTATGGTGCAAGGACTGCTTATTAGAAATTTATAGCCACTTTACACGATGCAAGGAATTGCGCAATTAATTGCACAATTTCTTGCGCAAGAATTGAGGGCCATAACCACCCCTTGTGGGGTTAGATAGTTGTTTTACTAATAAAAATTGAGGCCCATAACCACCCCTTATGGGGTTAGATTGTTTAATATTTAGAGACCGGTTACCTGTTTACTTATCTTTATGTCTATGAAAATCGCATTGAAGACTGTCAACTTATCTTTCGTGCAAAGTGCATTCGTATTTAACGAAAGGATAACAGTAAACTCAGACAAAAGGGCGTGTAGAAATTACCGCAAATACTGCATTACGTTGAAATTGGCCATACCGCATATTCATCGATGTCAGTTTTTGACCGCTAGGACGAAAGCGGTTTAGTTGTTGGTGACGTATTCAAGTGTGATATAGGTATTATAAATATGGCTGAATCTAGCACACAACTTAGAGTACCTATTGCAATAACAGTGAAGAAGTAGATAACTAGTAACCCGTAATTTAAATATAATGGTACTCATATATACTATGTTAACAATACATTGCTTATTTAACGAAAAGTAATATTGTGGATTATGGGGTCGCGAGAAACAGAGTTTAATTAAGACTTGATGGAACATTCGGAAGTTAGTGAAAAACTGATCGTCAGATTTGTAGCAGAGTGAGGACAGACAGGTGAAGTTTATATAACCGTGATAAATACAAAGCAGTTCCCATTCCCATCTTTATGTTTCATTCACAGGTTAACCTGAAATAACCGGACGATATCCGTTCTCTGTAAACTAATTAACGAGGAATTTGTTTTAAACTTTATAAAGATAATTATTTATTTTTCTCATCAATCAGTTTCTCGATAACACTACTATTTATCGATTAGAATTTGATGGAAGATTGTATATGGCAAATTTTTTCGAACGAATTTTTGTTATGTAGGTACTTAGTTCTGTTGTGCAAGGTACATACTTATGAAATATGTACAACTTCAATGATGTCATTACTCTTATTCCTTATTACCACCAGTCGTTAACGAAAAAAAAAAACAAAGTCAGCGATAGACTCTGTCGGTAAATGTTCGCCACCTATAATGTGTAAAACTTCAATGATGTCCTTACTCTCTTACTCCTTATTACCACCAGTTATTAACCTTCCGATGACCAACCTTTTTTTGTTACACGGATGACCAAGAGGGGGAAAAATGACCCCAGGTCAAAAATGTTAAAAATGACAATTAACAAAAAATAAAGTTTTTTTTTTAATTTTTAATTTTGTTTGGCATCCAGTCACAAAATGAGTATTAGTGTCATGTGTAGCGTGTATGTTGAGTAAGTGTCTTGTTACTTTGCAAAGTCGACGCCATTAGCGTAAAACTACTTGTAATTACACCTAATAGACGCTATTTTATTAAACATCAACTTCAGAATATATTTTTTATTCGTAAAATATAGGGATTTTTTTTTATTTCAAAATATGAGGAAATGAGGATATCTAGAATGATATTAAAGTCAAATAAAAAAATAATGAGTTAAAAATTAAAAATACTTTTGAATTTATTAAACAAAAACATACGCTGGGGTCACAATTTCCCCCGCTTGGTCATCCGAAGGTTAAGGAAAAAAGCAAAGTCAACGATAGACTCTGTAGGTAATAAATGTTCGCCAAATGTTTGTGAATCACAGGTCTAAGCTAAGCAAAAAGAACTGACCCTGAACTAATCACCATACATACGTTTATGTTCTATTGATCGCTTCCATGACACAATTTTTAATTTAATGAATGATTCAAAATATTTTCGTTAATTCGAATTTATTTCAGTAATCAACTCGATTCCCGTACTTTCGAATAGGAACCGAAATCTTCAATATGTAGGTGCCAATTTTTAATTTGTACATAATAGACCTTCCTTTACAAATAGTTGAAAATAACTAATCTTATAATATCTACGTAAACCACTAGCGGCAAAATTTTCGGGGCCGAATGTCCCGGTAGTCGTGTATATATCCATATATTTAAAATGTCTTGCAAGTCAAAACACTTTTATATGATTGATAAATAATTAACGGCAACAGCGTTGCCAGGCTCAGTTGAAGGAAAATCAGTATGGGTGTGGTCTGAAGTGCAGGTTGATAGAGAAGTCATTTTTTAGTCACCTAAATAAGTATGTGTTTGCTGAAGCACCACATTTGTTAAAACTCGTATTAATTTGGATGCTAATTATAGAACTGCAGTTCTCACGGTTTCTAATTACCGTCCATACAGGGTGTAGGTGTACTATTTCATAGGGACAGTATTGGTATCTCGTAAAGTAGGGGAATTTTTTTAGTGGGTAGTTACTTCTTGAGCTAGCTGTACATGCAGGCGATAATTTTTCGTAACTGATAGTGATTTATCAACGATTCAAATATTAACCATTTCTTGGGCGATGCGATTTTATGAATGTCTGAAAGTGTTTTTAGTACCTATTATTGATTAAAAGTTTGGTTCAAGAAACTTTTTAGTAAAAGAGAATGTCAGTAGTTGTTATGTTGAAAAAGTAACTATTCGTTACAAAGTACTCGGTACTTACGAATACTGAAAGTAACGATTACTATACAGAGAGGCAAACCGTTACTTTGATACTTTGATTATTCTGATTACTTCGTTATTTCGTACCAATCGTATAAAAGCGAGCAACGACGACGACTATTGTAGTTTTTATATCGGAATACCTATACAAAATACCTACCTACTGAGAAATACGATTCTCGATATGATTACCGGTACTCAAATACAAAAGTAACAAAACTAATTATAGTAATCAAAGTGACGAATACTGTACATGATTACTTTATACAAAAGTAACGATTTGTAACGAATACTCGAAAGTAACTATAATCAACATCACTAGTCAGTAGACTATACAAATTGGTGTCATTGGAATCTTTGATTTTATGGTTTGGTTATTAATATTAAAAATACTTGAAAACGTCTCGTAGGACATTTATTTTATTTATTTCTTTTACCTACCTTCCAGGTTCGTATTTAAAAAACGAATGTCGATGGTGGTCCTGAAAGTACGAAACATTGTATTATAAAACTAAACACGTATAAATGTAGTATTTCTCAAGTGTTTTTTTTTTTTTTAAATATTTTGTGAAATAAAGGAGTTAGGACAAACATTAGAAAACGGGACTTTTTAATTATTTTTAAATATTAAATACGGATCTGGTTTCCTTAATGCTGATTTAGCAAATTTATTTTTCTACGAGCCTGCAAAAATGTCTACTTTCTCGCACGCGTTTTAGTTTAGAAAGTTTCACTTTTTCGCACGCGTTTTACTTTTCCGCACGCGTGTAAATATTTTAATATGGCCTTAAAATAATTATAATACATGCAATAAACTAATATTTAGATATTATTTACTATTTTATTTCAAATGTATCTTATTGTGTTCCTTTTTTAATGAAATTAACGCGACAATTCGATGAAATAAAATTATTTTGACTTAATATTCGAAAGTCAAATCGGTAGACAATAACAGTCGTTTTGGATCATCGTCATGGAAAGCAAGATCGTCGTCATGCTAACTAATTATATTGAAAGTTTGGTTTTGACAACCTTGTCAAAGAATTCATTTGTGTATGTATTTTCGTAATAATTAAATTAATTGATTAAGATCTGGGTATTTTTTAAAGACTTATAGAAAAAATACTATTCCTAACTCTTGCAGAAAGTCTCTTTTCCGCACTCGACTGCTTGCCGAACTCCCGCTTCGCGTCTTTCGGCAAACTGCAGTCGCGTCCGGAAAAGTATGACTTTCTGCACTTGTTAGGAAAATAACTATTGTTTCATAAATACGCAACTTTTTCCCGATTTCAACATTTCCCTATCTTTTCTACTTTAAGAGGTACCAATACTCTCCCTATGAAATAGTATACACTATACACCCTGTATACCTGTGGCTTATATTGCAGTAGTAATAAACAGTATTTATGTTACTAATAAGTACTATTGACCTAGTCGTTTCATGTTTCAGTATATTGATTGTGTTGTACTTTGTATATTATATAATTAATTTTTTTACAAATTTTATTTAAACATCTTACATAGGTTCATTGCAATGAACCTATCCAATATGATATCGTATAGGTTGGGTGCTGCTAGCACCACTAAGGATAGTGGGCCCCACGACGGACGGTCGAGTTATATACGCCCTCCGACAGTTATAATAAACTAAAATGTGTTAACTGTTGTAACATAAATCAAGCAGAGCCTGTGGTTTTGATGATTCGAATTTTTCAAATTTAGTTTTTCCATATTTTATGACCATAGTATCAAAAAGGAACATGAGCTGTAAGCCTTCAGTATCAATTAAACTAGCATAGATTATAGGTTAAGTTAGAGTATCGTTATCGTATATGTTCATTAAACCTAATAAGTAAATGGTATTCACAATATAGGCATTATCAAGTTTATTCTCTTCTCCTCTAGCTACAAATAAAGTCGTCAAGATTAGTTAAAACGAAACTTGAAACATGTAACTGTCAAGGATGCTAGAACTCGAAATTATAATTTTAAGTATTGGGTATAAAGGAGAATTTTAAATGTGAACAGAAAATGAATTTTTTTCTTACATTTATAACTTATATGAGCTCATAAAAATAAGTATCCTACTAGATTGATGACTATTTTTGCGAGATCCTTAAAACTGATTTGTACCGGAAGCAGGCATTATACATAAATTGATTTCCGGGACAGTCCTGGAAGTCATCATTAGACGTATAGGAATTCCGGCCTGACCCGGAATTCAGCAAATGTCCCTGAAGTCATCGTTAGGTCGCTTAGAATGTCCCGGGACTCATCGCTTGACATATATATATATATATATATATATATATATATATATATATATATATATATATATATATATATATATATATATATATATATATATATATATATATATATATTATATATATATATATATATATATATATATATATATATATAGGTACAGGGTGTTTGGTAAAGAATAGGCCACAGGTTAACATTAAATTCCTGAAGTTAAAATAGGTGGATTTAAGGTAACCTACCTTAGTACGAAAGTTGATAATAACCGAAATACAGGGTGTTAAAGTTAAACTTCTATTTTATTTATTTTTGAATATTTTGTGACCGGCATGGAACAACAACACGAAACTTGGTAAGTGGTGCTGGTACTGTATACCCTTCTAAATTATGTTAAACAAACGTTTCTGGCTACTACCAGAGGCGTACGACGGGGGAACGTGAATGGTTGACCATTCCCAAATTCTACGCCACTGGCGGAATTTCTATTTTAGTGCAATTTTTGGATTCTCCAATACTTTCTATGTAAACAACATACTCTTCATTCGTAAGGATAAAGCGATTAGTTTTCGAGATATTTTAAGCTAAAAATGAAGGATCATAATACATTAATCAAAATAACTGTGCCTTTTCATTTTTAACTTCAACATGGTGTTGTAGGTATTCAAGGGGATTATATATAGTCTACTGCCCAGCTTTTATAAAAGTATGAGGAAATGAATTAAATTATAGAAATGCTAATTATGCCATCTAATAGGGCAGTACGCCGAAATTATTTGAGATTTTTAAGAACAAAGGTATTTAAAAAATCGGATGTAATACAATGTTGTGGATACTGTTTAACCCTCCTTGGTCCTTCTAGGGTTAAAGGCTGTAAAAATATAACAAAAATTAACTTTTTAAAGATTTATTTATTAGTTAGTCTAACGAATTTGATCTCGTTGGAGAATTTAAAAAAAATGTTTCAAGAATTCAGAAAAGTGTCCTAAATTAAATTGCTTGCTTTCCTTAGAAGATGTCTTTTGCAATGGCGAAAAACAACTAGAAGTGCCAAAAAAAAAATAATGTACCTCTAAACCTTCTTAAAATATATAAAAAAATTTTAGTCATAAATGGAACAGTTTCTTAATAAAAATGGCGTTTTTCCAATTTAGAACGTAAAGTTTATAAAAACAATAATTTAGTTAAGGTAACTCCTACTAAAGGTGAGATGTTGTGGAAAAAACAAAAACAATGTTAGAAATACAATAATTCTTAAATTCAATAAACTCCAACAAAAGTATGGAGAATAGGGTGGATCGATTATCGCACTATTTTAAAAAAATTGACACATTAATTTGGAATACCCACCAAAAGTTTCCTTTAGTAACGACAATAAAAAAGTGTTATTACAACGTTTTGATAAAATTACATCTTCTGCCCTTTACCGGCCTTTGAAAAACGAAAAAAAAAATGTTAATAATCACAAAATAAAAAAAAAATTGACAAATTGAATTGGAATACCCACCAAAATTTACCTTTAGTAACGACAATAAGAAAGTATTATTACGACTTTTGGATGAAATTACATCTTCTGTCCTCTACAGGCTTTTGAAACACGAAAAAAAAAAACAATTTTTTGGCATTATTAACAGAAGCCCGGTCCTGGCGGCCCCGGTTTGTTTAGTATATTGGTCCCATCTCCGGGGTGCGGGGGTGCTGCGACTTTGGACTTTCAAGAAACAAACTGAGAAGAGCAAGAGATCAATGAAGAAAACGTTTTATGCAAAACTCCCCCGAAACTTTGAAGGCCATACATTTTGACGGAAGGAAAGATAAAACCTTCGTTATCGAAAATATTGAAGGCAAGCCCCACAGAAGAACCGCACGTTTCATTTGTTCAAGAGCCAGGCTCCATATTTTTAGGTCACGCAGTACACCTTTCTGGATCGGCTCTAAGCATTTGTCAAAGTATTGTGAACTTTTTAGAGAGTTATAGGTATAATCTAGAAGAACTAGTGGTAGTAGGATACGACGGAACTGTGGTAAATACGGAAAGAAAAAATGGTATAATTTCTTAACTAGAGTGAAAGTTAGGCCGCCCTTTACAAAGATTTATCTGTCAGCTTCACGCTAATGAATTGCCTTTACGGCATCTTTTCCAAAAGCTTGACGGTAAAACTCAAAGTCCAAGAGCTTTTGCAGGAACTATAGGAAATCAAATAGTGCATTGCAAAACTATGCCGGTTGTAAACTGTGAGTTACCAGAAGTAGATTTAATTGACTTTAGTGCCGATCAGAAATATTTGTTTAAAATTTGTGTAGCAATTTCTGCAGGGGAATGTTCTGTGGATTTATTAAGCCAAAGCCCTGGAAAGTTAAGTCATTCTCGATGGCTAACGTTGGCGAATCGCATTATACGTCTTTATGTTAGCACTAAAAATCCAACATCAGAATTAAAGGAACTGACCAAATTTTTTGTCACGGTTTATGCTCCTTTATGGTTTCAGATCAAATGCAACTCATCATAATGTGAATGGTGCAAAACATGTTTTACAAACAATTAAGCGTAGTCGATACTTAAAGCAAAATTTGAAAAGTTCTATAGACCCTGTAGTTCAAAGAAATGCCTATTTTGTACATCCGGAAAATCTTCTGCTATGCATGCTGCAGGACACTCGCCCGCATATAAGAGCACGCACTTCGTCTCATTCTCAATGCAAAAACTAAGGCCAATATTGATTCATTTAACATCCGACCTTTTATTATTACACAAAATAATTTTGAAGCAGATGACTATACTGATTTTAATGATTGACCAAACAATAAAATAACTTGCCCTCCATTGCTTCAAGGTTTGAAAGTAGAGGATTTGAAAAATATTATTTCCGGATCTCCTGAGAAAATCATTGACATCGCTACATTTTCCTGTCACACCCAATCTGTAGAGAGAATCGTGAAGCTCGTAACTGAAGCATGTTCATCGGTTTTTGGATCACAAAAAAGAGACAATGTTATCAAGGCAAAAATTGATTCGTGCAAAGATATGCCAAATTTGAGTTCAAAAAAAGACTACAAACAATAGATAATCAAAATTAAGTGGGAGGGTAAGGGGTGGGTAGAAGAATGGATATTACATATTTAAAAAATATTTCAATTGGATATCATTTTTATAATAATAACATGTACCTACTTATTACATAACTTTTCAATTAAAATCATAAGTTCGTATTTTTTATTTTTTTAACCCCCGGTACAGGGCAGAAGATGAAATTTTTTTTGAAAAATCGCAAATAATGGTTAGGTTTGTAATATTGGCAACTTTTGCGCACTATTCCAAAACAGTTTTCGAAACTTCGATTTTTCGATCCACCCTAATGGAGAAGTCAAAATTAGAAGCAACGACTAAAATATGAATAAAGGGGTCTAAGACAAAAATATCAATGATAAAACGATTATCAAAATAAAATTCAAAGGAAAACTTCTTTCTCTTAGCCTAAGCTATCGTGAGAAATAGTTATTTATGTACCAAGCCAGTAACGTGACTCTTTATCGAACGAGTCTGATATTACGAGAAGAGCGAGCGAGGCGAGTAACAGACGAGTTCGATAAGAAGTCTTTACTGATGTGGTGCATAAAAAATTTTATCGCCAACATATATTTTTTTAATTCAGTGTAGTCCGAACCACTGGGGTTATAAACGACAACAATGGAAAATACATATTAAAAATAAAAAGAGATTATAATATTAAGTAAATACATAATGTACTAACAAAAAGTATACCTGAAAAATTTGTGATACAATTAAATGTCTTTTATTCCTATTTCCGTTAAAAACTGTATTTATGTTATTGTTGATATTTGTATTGTCTCTAAGAAGCTCAGATGTCCCTGGGAAGGTTGAGTTTACTTCTCATTTGCTGGTATATTTGACAATCGGTTAAGATAAGTTTTATTGATATAAAATAATATTTGCCAAAATAATTTGATATTGGTTTTAACACTTACTTGCAATTTTTAATTTAGGAACTTTTCAAATTTTAGACGTCATAATAAATAATTTCATGACAGTGATGACAGATAACTTGCAAGATGGCCGCTTTCGATTTTTAATCGATAGTTATCAATATTGAATAATTACTAAATCGGTAAAGTTTTAATGTATTTTATATGAATATAATTATAAAATACTACAAAATTTCACTTTTTGACATAAATTTAATTGATAATATGGCAAATTGCGTACCATATTTTTTATAATTAAAGTAAATAAATTTTAAGTCCACTCAAATACTCGCCATTCGATTACTGCCATCGACCAATTACATTCAATCTCGGTTAATTTGATAAATCGCGGCAGGAAAAGTAAAATTCTTCTTTCAGTACAATAAAGTGCTACTTTACTGCCGCAAATGAGGGCAAATGAGTACAATAATGAATGACTTTAGTGACGGTTGGCGATCAAATATATTACGTAGGTAGGAAAAAACATCATTAAGATAAACTTGAATTGAGCAACATGAAATTGGTTATGTAAGATGTATATATTTGAGTCAAATCTCGCAGGTCGGAGATAATCTCATTATAAAATGAAATGCCTATTTATTTTTTGACATTTTATTGGGACCTTTTTCATAAAATATTAGGTGGTAATAAGAACCCGAGAAATCCTTACTGAAATCGTTTCGTTGTCGTCCGTCAGTTTGTCGGTGCCATAATTCTTAAAGAAAAGGGTCTTGAAATTCGATGTCTTTTAACCTACATAATAATATATTAGTGCAGTCACTGAAGGTGGATATGAGCTATTACCTCCGATTTCGTTGAACCTCCATCGATTTGAATGAAAATTGGTGAGTGGTTATAGGATATCTCAAGGAACAAAGGTGACATGGTGTTTGAGTTCGAGCGAATACTTGAACAAGTAAACATCTTTTTGTGCTCCGCTGTTATCTTTATATCGTAGTGCTATCGATAAAAATAGTAAACAGTTATTGCTATTTTACACTTGTACAATTTAACGTATGTATTGAAATTTTATTTACATTTTTTTGGTGCAAATATTAATTAGTATATCGAATAGTCACAGAAAGAATCTCCCTGCCCACCAGTGGCGTGGGTGCCTACAATTATAATGATAATCTAAACTTCAGAAAAATAATAGTAAGGGAAAACAAAGTACCTACATATACGAATAATTAATTAAATTAAATAAAAACTATAAATAAATAGCTTTTAGAGGAGAATTGATCTCTGAAGAGTCAATCTGGATTAATTCTCCTATCGTAAAGCAAAAAAGAGCAAAAAATAATAATAAAATAACTACATAAACAACTATTATACAGACAACAAAAAAAAAATTTGTAAATAAAAATGAAAATTTACCCTAAATTAGTATGGTGGTAGTAGGTGAAATGGAATGGGAAAACCAAAATCCAAAATCTGATAATATACAGAGTCACTCTCCCATGTTAGAGAAAGCAGATGTGAATCCAACTGTAAGAAAGTCCGGACTGGCCCGAACTCCTCCACCTTTACTTAAAAATAGAACACACAGTATTTCTTCGAATGAAAACAGCATAAACGCCACCAATAGCCCATCTCAATGTGCCTCAACGTCGACATGCTTATCAGGTAACAAACCAGCACAACACACAGAAGCTACCGACCAATCTCTTCAGAATAATGATAATACAGGCTGGACGTTAATTCCAAATAAGAAGCGCCGATCCGAAGATAGTCCTCCGAATAGAAGTAAAAAGCAAACTACTATTGAGGATTATTGGTTACGGAAACCTACGCCAACGACCAATAGATATAGCCCCTTAGCTACTGATGATGATGATGTACAAGAAGAAAATGAAAATGAATCCAAAAAACCTCCACCAATATATTCAAAATGTCGAATACATACAACCGTTACGTGAACTGCTTGACGAAAAAATACCAAATCAATATACCCTTAAATGCCTTAGGGATAACCAAATTAAACTTCAAGTTGATTCACCTGACAACTATTCAGATATTGTTAAAATTTTAACAGAAAAAAAAACACAATTTCACACATATCAGATAAAACAGGACCGTGGATTTCGGGTAGTTATCCGCAATATTCACCCCACAACAAAAGTTAATGATATTAAAACGGCACTCGAAAAACTAGGACATTCAGTGAAAAATATTTCCAATATAAAACAAAAAGAGGATAAAAAGGAACTACCACTTTTTCACCTAGAATTGGTTGCAAATGCAAATAATAAAGACATTTATAAAGTCAATAAACTGCTTAACACAATTATTGAAGTGGAACCACCACAACCCAAAAGAGAGATTCCTCAATGCCACAGGTGTCAACATTTTGGACACACTCATAAATATTGCAACAGAATGCCTCGATGCGTAAAATGTGCAGCCAACCACTTGTCATCCGAATGTCCAAAACAAAAACGAATTACAGATGTCAAGTGCACAAATTGTCAAGAGAATCATCCTGCCAGTTATAGAGGCTGTTTAGTTTATAAAGAGCTCCAAAGAAAACAATTTCCAAACCTGAGGGAGAAAACACAACCTAATCATCCAACTTCGTCTAGTTTCTCAAATATTCGTCGCCCATCTGTTACATATGCAAACGCTGTGGAAGGACGAAATCAAACCACCACCGCATTTGTCCCAAACACGAGCACTACACAAGAAAAACTGAACACAACAGAAACAAGTAACAGTTTAGAACTAATGGTCCAAAAACTTATGGAGAGAATGGATAAAATGTTCGACCGTCTCATAACTATACTCTCAAAACTTAATGTATAACACTAAAATTAAAATTGGATACTGGAATGCAAACGGTCTCACACACCATAGTGAGGAGATTAAGGCATTTATAAAATTAAATATTCTTGATATCATGATGGTCTCTGAAGCTCATATGACAAACAGGAGCTATTTTAGTATGCCAGACTTCTGCACCTATATCACACCACATCCAATGGGAAAAGGTCATGGTGGAACTGCGTTAATCATTAGAAGTAATATAAAACATCACGAAATAAATAAAGTATGTGAAATAAACATTCAAGCAACCTCGATATCCGCAGAACTTAGCAAGGGACATATTATAACGATGTCAGTTGCGTATTGTCCCCCAGGTAAAATAATTAAAGAGGAACATTTCTCTAGTTATTTCAATGGGCTTGGTCATCATTTCATTGTAGCCGGTGATTTTAATGCAAAACATACAAGTTGGGGTTCAAGATTTATAACAACACGCGGAAGAGAACTTATTAAAAGCTTAAACGACAATAATTTCACTCCAATTTCTACTGGACAATCAACCTACTGGCCTACGGATAGAAATAAAATTCCTGATCTCATCGACTTTGCTATCGTGAAAGGAATTAGTAGTGACTTTTTAAATATTAAACCATCCTTTGACCTTTCCTTGGACCATTCTCCCATATTTATTGATGTGATGGGACATGTATGCCATACAAATGAACACCCTTCCCTTTCAAATCATAAAACAAATTGGGGTCTATTCAGACTTAACATCCAAAATGCAATTAATTTAAATCTTCCTGTTAAAACAAATGAAAATATTGAGGAAGCAGTCCACCACCTTACAACAATCATACAACAGGCAGCTTGGAGCGCAACTCCAGATCTAAATCAGAGGAATAACTATGAAATATATCCACACCATATAAAAATCCTAATCAACCAAAAGAGAAAACTAAGACAACAGTGGCAAACTTCCAGATCTCCTGGGGACAAAACTCAACTTAATAGGGCTACTCGCATTCTTAAAATAGAACTACACAAATACAAAGATCAAGGCATAAATGAATTTCTGGAAGGTCTCACTGCGACGGATGATACAAATTACTCTATTTGGAAACTCTCAAAAAAACTTAAACATCAGATCAAGCATGATGGACCCATTAGAAAGAAGATGGTGATTGGGCCAAGGCAGATGACGACAAAGCCCAAGCTTTCGCTAATCATCTCAGGGAAGTTTTTCAACCTCATCCCAGAATTGTCTCTACGGAAGAAGAAGAATTCATTTACAAGAGCTTAGAGGTACCCTACCAGATGTCACCTCCGATTGAAAATATCAAAATAAATGAAATTAAAGATTTAGTTAAAAATTTTAATATCAAAAAAGCTCCAGGGTATGATTTAATATCGGGAAAAATCTGCAAAAACTTACCTGAAGAAGGACTTCGGTTGGTTATGTACATATTCAACGCTATAATAAAGTTAGGCTATTTTCCGTTTCAATTGAAAATGGCACAAATTATTCTAATACCGAAACCAAATAAAGATCAGCAGGAACTACCATCTTATCGTCCAATCAGTTTGCTTCCCATTATATCTAAGATATTTGAAAGGTTACTCCTTCAAACAATGAATCCTATAATCGAGAGAAAAAAGTTGATATCGGAGTACCAGTTTGGATTCAGGCAACAACATGGATCAATTGAGCAGGTACATAGGGTTGCCAAGGTAGCAAGCGATGCAATTGAAAAGAAAGAATACTGCACTGCAGCCTTTTTGGATGTCTCACAAGCATTTGATAAGGTATGGCATGATGGGCTGCTATCTAAAATAAAAACTCATTTTCCCCATCCTATCTATACACTTCTGAGATCCTATCTTACCAATCGATACTTCCAGGTTATACATAATGAAGCAGTATCAAACATAACTCCAATTCTATCAGGAGTACCCCAGGGCAGTATATTGGGACCAACTTTATACTTACTCTACACAGCAGATATTCCCACAACAGCAAACAACACAATTTCTACATACGCAGATGATACTGTTATAATGGCCTCTAGCTCGGTTCCAGTTACAGCGTGCCAAAATTTACAACATCATTTAAATGGTTTAGAAAAATGGTTACAACTGTGGCGAGTTAAAGTAAATGGCAGCAAATCTGCACATATAACATTCACTTTATGCAGGGAAAGTGTACCATCTGTGCATATAAACAATACCATCATACCCACAAGAAATGATGTTAAATACTTAGGAATAAATTTTGACAGCCGACTAAATTGGGGAAAGCACATCTGAAAGAAACGACTACAACTAGGAATAATATACAGGAAAATGTATTGGTTCATGAGCAAAAACTCCAAATTAAGTCTATACAATAAATTATTATTGTATAAGTCTATCCTAAAGCCAGTTTGGACTTACGGTATTCAGATATGGGGTACAGCATCTAATTCCCATTTACTGAAACTTCAGCGTTTTCAATCAAAAGTCTTGAGACATATTACCAACGCACCGTGGTATGTGCCTAATTATGTTATACATCGAGACCTTCAGATCCAAAACATTAAAGACACCGTTGTCTCACTCAGTGGAACCTACAAAAATAGACTACTGAAGCATCCAAATACGCTTGCGCAAGACCTACTTAAGCGACCCAGGAGAGGAAGACTAAAACGCCGTGACCCATTAGACCTTTCTGTACCGGTAATTACTGAAACGTAGACTATATAATTTAATGTGTGTGTATTTTAACTATTGATGTTTTTTTATATGTTCGTAAAATATGTTTTTGTAAATTGTTATTTAGATCTCAGATATTTTTATCAGAAATGTATCGCAAAGGATTTTCATCACTGGATGGATTTCCACTATGTTAATATGATAAACCTATTGCTTATTGCTTTTTTTTAACTGTAAAAACAGATTGCAGTAAATAAAGGATGTTTAAAAAAAAAATTTTTTGACATTTTATTGGGACCTTTTTCATAAAATATTAGGTGGTGGTAATAAGAACCCGAGAAATCCTTACTGAAATCGTTTCGTTGTCGTCCGTCAGTTTGTCGGTGCCATAATTCTTAAAGAAAAGGATCTTGAAATTCGATGCACAGGCACAGCATATTTTGGCGCATTTTTCTTTTAACCTACATAATAATATATTAGTGCAGTCACTGAAGGTGGATATGAGCTATTACCTCCGATTTCGTTGAACCTCCATCGATTTGAATGAAAATTGGTGAGTGGTTATAGGATATCTCAAGGAACAAAGGTGACCTGGTGTTAACTTGCGCTTTTACCCTGGGGGTCGATGCCACCCATCCTCGTGCGTGACAGTTATTTTATTAAAAGTAACCCCACAATTCAATAGAGGGACAAATTATAAGCCAAATTTGTTATATACAGTTATTAAAATAAATCAAAACTTTTTGAGTTATTAAAGATTAAAGATTTTAGTTTTTCGTGAGAAAAATGCAGGTTTTTAACCGATTTTTCATAACTAACTCAAAAATTATAAGTTTTTACAAAAAAGTTATTACTATCAAAATTGAGGCTAATAAAAAACAAAATAAACTCCTTACTGGAAAACCTTTTTATAACATTTTATAACATAAACTTATTAAATATTTTTCAAAGTTTTTAGAAATATCTATCAAATAAGCCTAAACGGATGGAGTATTCTTTGCCTAAACCAAGATGATAGCATTAAAATTTATGCAGCAAAAATGTTTCAAAATTTAACTTTTAAATTTTTTTCCAAAAAATGTTATTGTTTTTTTGTAAATAACTCCGTTAATTATTAAGCTATCAGATTCACCTAAAAACTGCTTAAAAGCTGATTCGAAGAGCTATTAAAAAACGTCAAATTTAGTCTTTTAGACTTCTTACTTTTTAAAAAATAAAAGGTTAAATGGCCCCGGTTACATGGTTCTCGCAGCAATATTGAAATTTTAAACGTTTCTATCTCGGTTATTTTTTACTCTACGGAAATAGTAAAACGGGTAAAGTATTTGGAACAGAAAAAACTAAAATTCTAGTTATACATATATCAGTCTTTACGTATATTGAGTATTTTTGGAGTTATTATCAAAAGAAAATGAAAGGTACGATAATTTTAAAAATTGTGTTGAGTTAGATATTTTAGCTGTTTTCTATAGGATTAGGCGTGGTGGTATCAAAACTGTTTTTAGTTTTCTTCTATCACGTCACGTTGGTTTTCTATGTGGGTGGGGGAAATGACGCTCCGATAGCTGCAACTGGTGTAAACTTGCCTGTTCCTGTTCAGTTACGTCGGTTATACTCGATTATACTGCGGTAAAACGTTGTGTGTCGGTTAGCAGTATTTAGTATTTCTTTACTAAAGTGTATAGAAATACTTGGTGTATTTGAACTGAAACGTTTCCTTATGACTACCTCTGCTCCTACACGTCGTAAGTGCGAAAACAGCCCCCATTCGTTTTGTTATATATGTGGCAGTTTTACCATTTCCAGTCAAACGACAAACATCCGTACATTTGTCAGACAAGCATATTTTGCCTATTTTAAAGTGAAATGTGGTGATCAAGATAAAGCATGGGCTAGGCACCTCATAAAGTGAGACATGGCCAGTCAATGCCCAAGTAGCAATTTTTCGACGCATTGGTTGTCAGTGCAAACAAATGCACTGTATACAACGTTGCCCAAGAGTATTTTCAGTTGTTTCGGCCAACGTCCCCTACCCCGACTGACATTACGATGTTACAACGTTCATTAATACCTTCAGTTTTAGTTATACGGGCAACTAATTTATTACCATTGTGACAACTACATATCACAGTTCAGTTTTTTCAACAATCGCAACGACTTAAAAATGTTATAATGCTAAACTAATTTACACCCTGGCCGACTCTGTAGTTGAGTAGTTGTCTGTCACGTCACGACCCTAGGTGTTGTTCTAGAGGTGTGACACGTTTGCGGCAACTTCCAGAGGAGAAAAAGGATTTCCTTTATAACCTTATTTTTTTCTTATTATTATATATTTTATTTTGATGGAAATTTTCGATTTATTTAACAACCTGTTAATTTGTTTTTTTAATAGCTGGTTTCCATTCCATTGTTTTATCAGCAGATTTGAGATTTGATAACCTTTTAGTCTTTGTATCAGCTTTGGCAGACAGGGTTGCCAGATCAGTTTTTACTCTTTCAGTAATTTTGTTTTCACAAAATCAGGAGATTCTTTTTAGGCCATGTAAATACAATAATATAGTGATATGCACATCCGTCCTAAATGTCCCAAGAGGAATTCCACAAAATTGGAAACCTAATTATTCCAAACCACCAACTGGTAATTACCATTTTTTAGCTAAAATCTACTAAATCAAAAACTGAAATATACTTAAGGATTTTTGGGATATATTTGGGATTTTTTTATAATAAAAACAACAGCTAACTTAAGGGGATAGGCGCAAAATGTCGTTTGTTAAAATGTTCAATGTATATTAAATGTTTTAATTTTTTGCGAATCCTTAGAAAACTAATAAGTATTTTGAAAAATTTAAATGCAGAAAGAAAGATTACGTTATTACCGAGGATCGAAAGTCCCTGAAAACTTCTATAATGTTTATTTTAATGAGTTACAGGAGTAAAAAAGAAAAAAATTAGTGTGACTTTTAATTCCAAATATCTCGTTCAAAAGAAACGTTTTGGTTTTTCTAAATAATGCAGTCTTTCATTGTGCCTTTACATTTTTCAAAAATACCTATTATAGTTTCCTCATGATTCGAAAAAAAATGGATCAAATTCTGTTGAAATATACCAAAAATCTACTAAAAAATATTGCCTACTAGAATTTTTTAAAAAATATCAAAAATCTACCAAAAAAGTAGAAATATACTAAATTTGGCAACGCTGTTAAGGAAAATGATACACTTTTGACACTGGTCACATGACCTATGTCACCCAATAAGAGGGTGCGTTCTAAAATGGTTATGATAGTCGGCGTGGCCGGGTTTGGTTGGCGATTGGACTTCTAAGTTGTCTTATCCGTCTAAGGTTGGTAATAAGGTATTTTTTAGTAATATTGGTAATACTGTTTAATGCGCCATTTTGGTTTTACTTGAGATTTTTGGGATGTAAAGAAAATGAAAACACAGAATATAAAAATGCAGGCATTTTCTGATACCTTTAAAAGCACCATCAATACATTACATTTATACAGAACATCTTTAACATAAATTTTGACTTTTATATTAAAATTTGATTTTTTAAATTTGAATATTTTTGTCAAAAATGTCATAAAAAAAGGAGCGCGTGTGTTTTTTAAAGGTGAAATATCCATATTTGACGGTAATCTGAGATGCGTTTATAAATTTCACATCAGATAATAAGTCCTTTATGTATTTATATAAATTTAAATACCCAATACGATGTCAAAACAGTTTACTTTTTGGTATTCGCATTCACCATACAGATGTTAAAAATATAGGTAAAAAAACATAAATAGTTTTTATAGTCGCTTCAGTTGTCTTATGCAACGCTTACGAAACGATGTTGCTTAAACAGGAGGTTGCCTAGGCAACGTCAAGAAAGCTGAAAAATCGTCCACCAAATCAATGCAGAATAGGGTCGTCTTCTAGGCAATAACAACGTTGTAAGAAAACGTTGCCACGTGGTAGACAACGTTGTCGCGTCGACAAATTGCTACTTGGGTGGGCACCTCAGTTTAAAAAGTTGACGTGATAGACAAAATCTGAGGTTATTCTCAGATCCAGACGCTAAAAATTAGTGAAAAGCAAGTGTCAGATCTAACTCAACAAAAAATGTGTTCCCCAATGTATCGATCGGACGAAAGCTTTATAAAACATTATTAAACAGGTTTGTGTTTCACATCCCCACCAAGTTTTCTGAAAATAAGTTTAACAAAATTTAATTCTGTATAACTTGTCTCTATTTTTTGGATAAATGGTCTACAAGTAAGTTTTTGTTCACTGTTATGCCAAGACACGTTACGATATTTGTTATTGAAAATTGCATTACATTGATCACAATATTACCTAATGGTGCTGTATTATGCCTTGTAAAAAACACTATATTTGATTTTTCTGGAGATAATCAAAAACCAATTGAATCAAATTTAGAAATAAGAGAATTTATATTTGATTTTAGATTTCTTGTACAGCTCTCAAACGTTTTGTCAGTGTTTATATTAATTAAAGTTAACTTATCAATGTGAAAAGAAATAACGAAGGAAATAAAGAAATAAACGAATCCGACAGCAGGATTAATGCCTGGTTGCACCAACAGATCTTAAGCTCCAGCTTAGCTAAGCTCTACTTTTAGATTGGGCCTCCTTGAGTATAACTTAAGTTGCACCATAATTTTAGATTCTTACCTTATTATCAGTTATATCTATTATTGTATTATGGTATTCATATTGTAATATACTATTATTATATTATATTAATTCTTATGATATTCTCGACTTAAGCTTAAGATCTGTTGGTGCAACCGGGCATAAATGAAAGTAGTAGAAGTAATAAATAAACTAATAATTAACAGAAGTCAAGCTGTTCATAATAAAAGTAAGACATCGAACTATCCAAAAATTTACAACGGGGTACAACGGGACTCTATATTGGATCCCAAATAATTTAGTCTTTATACTTCAAAGATTCCTACTAACTTGCTATTCTGTCTCCTGCAATCAGCACTATTTAATTGATATTATTTAGATCTACTTACCTTATATGCTTTATAAGTTTGATCAGATAATGACTAATAATATTTATGGTAGGGGAGCCCAAGCGGGGATTTTTGCAGTTACTCGAGCGCGTCAGATTATCATATGGGGAAAAACGTGGTACCCTGCAGATGTACCTCTGCCATATATTGGCTCTTAACACAGGGGAGTTCGTTTAGGGGGGCCCGAAAAAAAAAAATCTATCCTTAAAAATACTCGAAATTGTCAGATTAAGATAAGGTAAGTTAAGTACATGCAAAACAGTGTATATTTAAAAAATCTGACGATTTGAGCGGGGCGTAAGGGAATTGGTGAGTCACAAAGTTTCACAAGAAAAAGGCGAATATTTCGCGAAATGAAAGTCAGATCGAGAAACTAAAAACTACACTTTCAATATTTTTCAAAAATCTATCGATAGATACCAAACACGACCCCTCGCAGAGAGGGGTGGGGGGTAAATTTTAAATTTTAAATACAAATCCCGCGATATTTAGTAAAATAAACATCAGATCGAAAAACTGCAAAATACACTTATTTAATATTTTTGAAAAATATATCGAATGGTACCAAACGCGACCCCCCACGGAGGTGGGGTGGGGGGTTACTTTAAAATCTTAAATGGGAGCCCCCATTTTTATTGCAGATTTGAATTCTCTGCATAAAAATAAGCAACTTTTATTCGAAACATTTTTTCGAATTATGGATAGATGGCGCTATATTTGGAAATAACGCTTAATGGAAATGGAAAATTAAATTAAAAAATGGCAAGCGCCCGCTAAAATGGATCATTTTACTTAACTTTTTTTGGTTTTAGGACCTAATAATCACAACCCAATAGGTCCCCAAAGCGCTCGAGTGACTGCACATTTAGCATACTTTGCTCCCCTACCATTATTATTTAGAAAGAGTTTCTCAATTTTCTTCTAACCATTTTCTTCGTTTTAATAACAACAAATCTGTAGGTATAGTATAATTTTTATTACAATCTCGTTATAATATATTGACTAAGGCCTTAAAAATTGTTGTGTGATATCTTGTTGTTATCACACTTAAATTATTGTCATATTCATCATCATTCTCTTTGCCTTATCCCTATGCGGGGTCGGCTTCCCTAATTGCATTTCTCCACACAATTCTATCTTGGGCCATATCAATGTTAATCCCCTTTACCAACATGTCCTGCCTTATCGTCTCCCCCCAGCTCTTCTTTGGTCTTCCTCTCCTACTCCTTCCAGGAATCTGCACTTCAGCTATTCTTCGTATTGGGTGGTTAACGTCTCGACGTTGAACATGACCAAACGATCTTAACCTATGCTCTCTCATTTTGGCATCAATTGGTGCCACACCTAGACTTTCCCTAATATACTCATTTCTAATTTTATCCTTCTTTGTCACTCCACTCATCCATCTAAGCATTCTCATTTCCGCCACATGCATTCGCTGTTCCTCTTTCTTTTTCACTGCCCAACATTCAGTTCCGTACATCATAGCTGGTCTTATGGCTGTTTTATAGAATTTTCCCTTCAGCTTCATTGGAATTTTTCTGTCACACAACACACCACTCGCTTCTTTCCACTTCATCCATCCAGCCCTAATTCTACTGCATGCATCTCCATCTATTTCTCCATTACTCTGTAATACCGATCCTAGGTACTTAAAACTATTGCTTTTTACAATCATTTCACCATCCAAAGATACCATTTTATTTGTAGTAGCTCCATCTTTAAATGAACATTCCAAATACTCTGTTTTTGTCCTACTAAGTTTTAAACCTTTTTCCTCCAGAGCTTGTCTCCACTGTTCCAGTTTTTGTTCTAAGTCTCTTTCACTATTTCCTACTAACACGACATCATCAGCATACATTAAGCACCATGGAATGTTCCCCTGTATTTTCGCTGTTATCTGGTCCAAAACTAATGAGAATAAATACGGACTAAGCACAGAACCTTGATGCAATCCTACTTTCACATGAAATTTATCAGTCTCTCCCACACCTGTCCTAACACTAGTCGTTACTCCCTCATACATATCCCTCACAATCTTTACATATTCACCAGGGACTCCTTTCTTATTGAGTGCCCACCACAGAATCTCTCGAGGAACTCTATCATATGCTTTCTCAAGATCAATGAATACCATATGAGCGTTTGTTTCTTTACTCCTGTATTTTTCCATCAACTGCCTTATAATGAAAATTGCATCTGTTGTTGATCTACCCTGCATAAAGCCAAATTGATTCTCGGATATTTCGGTTTCTTCACGTATCCGTCTATCAATTACTCTTTCCCATATTTTCATGGTGTGGCTAAGCAGTTTTATAGCCCTGTAGTTTGTACATTGTTGTATATCTCCCTTGTTTTTGTAAACAGGTACCAGTATACTGCTTCTCCATTCGTCTGGCATTTGTCCAACTTCCATAATTCTATTAAATAGACCTGCTAGCCACCTTGTTCCTGTCTCTCCCAATGCTCTCCATACTTCCCCAGGAATATCATCTGGTCCTACCGCTTTTCCTTTCTTTATTTTTTGAAGCGCTTGAGCCACTTCCTCGTTGGTTATTTTGGTGACCATTGCTGCTACTGTATCCGTTGACTCTACAGGCTGTCTGTCAAATTCTTCATTTAATAAGCTGTCAAAGTACTTTCTCCATCTCTTTTTGACATCCCTTTCGTGAACTAGTATTTTATTATTTTCATCTCGGATACATCTAATCTGATTAAATTATTGTCATATTATAATAATTAATATAGGTATCACAGAATGTGATATCTATGGTGTACAGAAAAATTAAAATTCTTGACTACGTTTTCTGCGTAGTATCCATAGAAATCAATAAATAACTTACAAACTTTAAAAGACATGGTGTTTTGCTCAACTCGCATTTTTAGAGAAATTCTTCTTCTTTACTACCAGATGACTTTCAAAGGGTAAAATCCTGAAAAGAGTTTTTCAGTTAAGGGCTGAAGAGAAGCTTCATTTTTGATGTATTTGAAAGAAGAGAGTTCGGAATATTTATGAAGATCTTTTTTCAAATGCCCTTTGGTTTTTACAGATGTACAAGCTACTTAGGTATAAAACAACAGCACTGTGAATAGTTTTTCAAAGAAATTTAAACCAACCATGGACATTACAGGTGAGTAGGTACTCAATCCTTTCTTGGACAATCCTTTTCAGCGAGCTGACATTACACCAAATAAGAAAGAAAACTGAGTGAAATAGCATATATTATGATGGAATATTGAAACTAGACTTTTTCTCAGAGCCCGGATCACTTTTGGATTAGAAGGGTGCAAGAATAAATTAAAAATATATTTTTTCTATGCATGCTACACAATGTGCAACTTCCCTCACTACTTACACTCATTCAAAACGAACAATTCCTCACACAGTGAGAAAAGTTGGCCATTGAAGTGAGAAAAGTCGGCCATTGCCGATTTTCCATATATATGATTGCCGTTTCCATGGTAACATGCACAATACAAAGACAATTATTTTTGTCATACAAAATGTGTTGAAGCAAAACTAACCAAAAATTAGCTTTTAAAACTGTTCAAATATAACTGTGAATAATTATAATTTTAAATACAGGGTGATCAACTTCTGTGACAAAGTCCAATATATCTGTTATTATACAATATATGAAAAAAAAATTGTTAATAAAAGTTATAGATACCTTAAATGTACTCATTTTAAAATTAGTGAGAAATATACAGGGTCCTCCATAACACGATGCCAAACCAAAGTTATATTTTTTTAAATGGAACACCCTATATTTTATTCAAAATCTGGTTTCTCTACATTTTTCTGATTAAAAAGATATAACACTTGTCTAGGGATATACTGAGTGTTTCAAAGTTACGAGCACTTTTATTAAAAAATCATACTGATTTGATCGCCCTGTATGTTTCTAACGGTGTAATATCAACTTATTTTTTTAATGCTTTTGACTGTCAATATTAAAGTAGTTTTGCAACAATGTACAATTTTTTATAACTACAAAAATTGTATACAGGGTAAGTCAAAATGTAAATAAAAGATTTTCTTCATAATTTTAAATAGAACACCCTGTATTTTATATTATTATCGAAAAGTTCTATCACTATACTTACATATCGTTTAAATATTCCCTATACCTAAAGTTATTAATTTTCGAGATATTTTCGTTTTATTGTTGATAACAACATGTATTACTTAGTTATTAATAACAATACTTTAATTTATTAAAATTTATTAAAAAAACTAAATTAAATAAAAAAAATGTTCAACGTACTTCTTATGTTATAAAAGGTGTTCAAGGGTTTCGAAAGACCTAATGATGTTTGTAATCATTTGTTGTGTGACAGTTTGGAAGGCGTTTTGAATCCTTATTTTCATATCGTCAACTATTATTGGAGGTGTCCTATACACTACGTCTTTAATATAACCCCAGAAAAAGAAGTAAACTTCGTTTAATTCTGGTGATCTAGGTGGCCAGTGAACTGGCCCATCTCTTCCTATCCATCTTTCAGGAAATATTTCATCGAGTTCACCGTTGACAAATGCGTTGTGGTGAGCAATGGCTCCGTCGTGAAGTACCACATATGTTGGCGGATATTTAATGGTACATTTTCAACTAGAATAGGTAAATGATTCACTAGAAAATTGAAATAAACCTCACCATTTACCGATTCCTCAAAGAAAAAAGGACCTATAACGTAGTTGCCTATGATTCCACCCCAAACATTTAAGGACCATCTCGTTTGACCATGTGTCTGAGCACAGTACGGATAGATTGTGAAATAATAATGAAAATTGTGTCTGTTTACACTACCATTTTTGTGGAATGTTGCCTCGTCTCCAAAAAAAAAAAGAACAAACTCAAAAAAAACTCTCTGTATAACTATTTGTTGTTGTAACCATTGACAAAATTGTACTCTTTGTTCGAAATCATCCCCAAAAAGTTCCTGATGTAATTGTGTATGATATGGGTGCATGTTGTTTTTCTTAAGTATGTTTTGGATAGATTTATAACTTATATCTTGCTCTTTTGTAATATTTTGAATACTTGTATGAGGATTTTCTGTAACAGGCAGTAAAACATTTAATTTATTTTCATACTTAATAATGATTTTTATTTATTCCTTTGGTTCATAAACAGAACCAATACGATTAAATCTGTCTAATAAGTTGTCAAATGTTCTCTTATTTGGTTGTTGACGATATGGACACCGTTCCTTATAAATTCTTGTGGCAACTAATGAGTTTTTGAAACACTCTCCTAAAATCCATATCATGTCTGTCATTTCTTCACGACTAAAATTCATTGTTAGGTAACAATTATAACAATATGGCAAACAATTATAATCAATAACAAAAATAAAATCATATAGATAATTAAAATCTTACATCTGACAGTTCTTGTGTCAATTATTTCAAAGCCACCTTAAACAAGAACTTGCAGCAATTTATAGTTCCCAAGTCTTTGCGGAAAACTAATATCATTTTTTAGTAAATATAAAATTGTCGTTATTGTATAGAATTTACCATAAACTTGGAGAAAAAATGAAATGCAGTCTAATTTTAATTATCATTAACAAACTCATTGGATAACAATAAAACTAAAATATCCCGAAAACTAATAACTTTAGGTATAGGGAATAGTTAAAAGATATGCAAGTATAATGAAAGAACTTTTCGATGGTAATATAAAATACAGGGTCTTCCATTTAAAAATATGAAGAAAGTCTTTTATTTGCAATTTGCCTTACCCTGTATACAATTTGTGTAGTGATATGATAAAAAAATTGTACGTTGTTGCAAAGATATGCAAGTATAATGAAAGAACTTTTCGATGGTAATATAAAATACAGGGTCTTCCATTTAAAGATATGAAGAAAGTCTTTTATTTGCAATTTGCCTTACCCTGTATACAATTTGTGTAGTGATATGATAAAAAAATTGTACGTTGTTGCAAAACTACTTTAATATTTACAGTCAACAGCAGTAAAAAATTAAGTTTATATTATACTGTTAGAATCATACAGGGCGATCAAACCAGTATGATTTTTTGATAAAAGTGCTCATAACTTTGAAACACTCAGTATAACCCTAGACAAGTGTTATATCTTTTTAATCAGAAAAATGTAGAGAAACCAGGTTTTGAATAAAATATAGGGTGTTCCATTTAAAAAAACAAAACTTTGGTTTAGCACCGTGTTATGGAGGACCCTGTATATTTCTCACTAATTTTAAAATGTGTACATTAAAGGTGTCTATAACTTTTATTTACAACTTTTTTTCATATATTTTATAATAACAGATATCTTGGACTTTGTCACAGAAGTTGATGACCCTGTATATAAATTATATAAATTAAGAATATTAAATACCTACATCATGTGTATACTTATATGTATTTATTTCAATTTAGGCATATGATATACCTAAAAGCACCTAAATTATTTAATTTTGAAGTTTGTACTATTGACAAAAACGCATCCATAGAAAAAGTACAGTGTACAACACGTGAGAAAATGACATATTTCTCCCTCGCTTGATCTTTTTTCTCTCTTGTTGTACATATTATTATTTTCATTAATGGCTATTAAAATGAAAAATAAGTTAGGATTTGAAAATTACATCTTTGTTTGCATATAAAATGCAGAGCTCACATTTGAAAAGCTAGTGTCACAATAAGAGGCAAATAATTAATTGTATTAATACCTATGTATTTATTTACTTTGCAAATACCCTTTTAAAAACAGTTTTTTTATGGGGGTCACGAAAATTTTTCTTGGCCCCTTTGCTCGTTAACAGTACCACTCAGTGGTTCACAACCCATTGGGAACCACTACTAGACCCATGGTTTAAGATTTGTTAAATTTTTAGCATGGGCTTAAATAGGGATTCTGAATGTAAAAATAAGTTCTATTGCTGTTGATCAGATTTTTTGTAGGTTTCATGATATACAGTGATGAGCGCGCTAATATCCGGTAAAATAACGCAAAAGATGGAACACATAATAACTTAATGTTGTTCTGAAGCTATTTTCTTGTGGCATTTTTACAATTTTAACTATTTAGAATGGGAAATAAGCCACAATATTATTAAAAAATGATTTTTATTAACGTTTCGACGCCCAAATCGGGTGCCGTTGTCAAAATACAAAATACTATTAATATAAACAAAAATGTTGTTGCTTAGTAAAAAAATTCTTCTAATAATTTATTTAATTTGACTCATTTATATCGGCAATTCAGATACATATGATACATTTTAAAGTAGAAGACTTTAAAATGATATTGCCAATATTTATGAGTTGCGTTCCTGGGACGACTTTACTGAAAGATAGTTCATTCGATTACATGAAATCAACCCCAACTCAAGAATATCCGTCACAAAAAATCATAGCATGTGATCTGTCTTTAAAAAGACAACCACATGCAACGGTGACATTAAAATTCTCGCGTTAGAGATCTCATAGTAAATCACGAGGGAAAACCAGGAAAAACCTCGTGATACTATCCCGACATCGTAAGTATTTGGTCTTACATTTAATTTACTCTCAAAATTAATACCAAATTCTGACTTTACTATAATTTTGTTTAAATTATAAATAATATCAATAATACATGGGTATATAAGTAATACTAAAATATAAAATATGTACTAACTCGACTATTGACTTACTAATTGTGGTATTTTCTTTCTATTGACTTCCTCTTTCAGTATGGGTATCCACATCCTACTGCATTCCACCGAGGAATTTGCGACACAATTGGTTTCGTTTAGCATAATTAGAGCCGCTTCTTTGATTTTTCTCTTTTTACTGTCTGTTTCAGATAAAAAAATAAATAAAAAAATAAACAGACAGTAAAAAGAGAAAAATCAAAGAAGCGGCTCTAATTATGCTAAACGAAACCAATTGTGTCGCAAATTCCTCGGTGGAATGCAGTAGGATGTGGATACCCATACTGAAAGAGGAAGTCAATAGAAAGAAAATACCACAATTAGTAAGTCAATAGTCGAGTTAGTACATATTTTATATTTTAGTATTACTTATATACCCATGTATTATTGATATTATTTATAATTTAAACAAAATTATAGTAAAGTCAGAATTTGGTATTAATTTTGAGAGTAAATTAAATGTAAGACCAAATACTTACGATGTCGGGATAGTATCACGAGGTTTTTCCTGGTTTTCCCTCGTGATTTACTATGAGATCTCTAACGCGAGAATTTTAATGTCACCGTTGCATGTGGTTGTCTTTTTAAAGACAGATCACATGGTATGATTTTTTGTGACGGATATTCTTGAGTTGGGGTTGATTTCATGTAATCGAATGAACTATCTTTCAGTAAAGTCGTCCCAGGAACGCAACTCATAAATATTGGCAATATCATTTTAAAGTCTTCTACTTTAAAATGTATCATATGTATCTGAATTGCCGATATAAATGAGTCAAATTAAATAAATTATTAGAAGAATTTTTTTACTAAGCAACAACATTTTTGTTTATATTAATAGTATTTTGTATTTTGACAACGGCACCCGATTTGGGCGTCGAAACGTTAATAAAAATCATTTTTTAATAATATTGTGGCTTATTTCCCATTCTAAATAGTTAAAACATAATAACTTGTGAGATAAACAGTAATGAAACTAGTGGAGGTGAGAAATTTAGCGATAAAAACTTTTAAATTTACATTCTATTTATCGTCTACCATCTTTAGACGTATCAGAGAAGTATGTCAACTATAACTGTCACTGTCACAGTGGCAGTTGCCGAACTCGTCCGATACGTCTAAAGGTGGGAAACAATACACAGAATGTAAATTTCCCACCTCTACTAGTTTCATTTCTGTTTATCTCACAACTTAATATGTTTTCCACATTTTGCGTTATTTTTCCGGTTATTAGCGCGCTCATCACTGTATATTATTTGGATTTTTGAAAGTGACATAGATATTGTAGTCGTCAAAAAAAACTTACTTAAACAGTCAAGATTAAATACTTTTGAGGGTACTTAAAAAAGCTATCATATCAAGTAAAGTGTTATTATAAACATACTCAATACATTTATTTTTGTTTGTGCTAATAATATCACTAACATGACATTCTGTAAATTTCAAAAAGACCTATCCTGTATAAATCAAAATATTTAAATTAAATTTGTCCAGCCTATGCTACCATATAAATACCACATTCAAAACAACATTTTTAAGAAAATAATACAGTTTTTCTTAATCTGAAAATAAAAAAGAATATACAAACTCTTTACAAATACCACTATTATGCAGTAATATTGATTACCCAACATTATTTATCAATCAAAACAAAACACAACTGACCTTTAAAATAATAATCCGTCTCTAAGCACCTCTTACATGAAGTTATCACCAATGACACAAAAATAAAAAGGACCACTCAAAAAGACACAAACACTTAGTAACTCCCCGCCAAAAATCACAATAATTCAATTTTTTCAAAAATAAATGTTCGTCGGCTTTCAGACACGAGCTTTCGCTCACGAGGTTGAAATCGGAGCTTTAAGCGCGACGCGTGCCGTCCCTACGTACGTCGTCGAGCGCCGTTTGCTACTGCAGTTGAGTTCAACGAAAAGCTCGCATTCGGGCTATTCGATTTTCCTTCTCTCTCGCTCTCACGGCGCTCGGGTGCCCCTCCAAGTGATCTTGTTTTAAATTACTGCCTAGGAATTGGTTTTCTAAGTGGACGGTTTAAGAGTTATTCGTGTTGATACCTATCTTCCGGTTTTCCAAGAGGAAAGGGGACAGTAATCAAAGAAAGAAGCGAATTAAAAAGCGGTACAATAGATACAGAGAAGTTGGAATTAATGAAAAGGCAGTGGCCAATAGTTAAGATAAACTGTAGTTATAACACAATTATTTTATTAATAAAATAAATAACACAGGACGACTTCTTACTAAAATTTAAAGTAACGCCTGCAATCTTGAGTTATTTCAGTAGGGCAAAACATTTTCGCGTTCAAAGAATTTATTACTTAGGTAAGTAGGGTCTCTTACATTACGGACAAAGATTGGGTATTCTTGAGTGTTAAACCACGTACGTAGATTATTCAGCCAGGAAATTCTTCGCCTTCCTGGTCCTCGCTTTCCTTCTACTTTCCCTGCAAGGTTAGTTGCAGCTGTCCATATCTTTCGCTGTTTCTCATGATGTGGCCAAAGTATTAGATTTTGGCTGTTTTTATTGTGGTTAACAGCTCTTTTTTTTTTGCATTTTCAGCAAGATACCCTGATTAGTAACGTGGTCGGTATAAGATACCTTCAGGATTCGACGATAAAGCCACATTTGGAAAGCCTCAATTTTCTTGCAGGCGGCGTCTGTGAGAGTCCACGACTCAACTCCGTACAACAGTATGGGAAAGATATAACAGCGTAGTAACCTGACTTTTATGAGTATTGATAAATCATGATATTTAAATGAAAATTTTATGACATTTGAATAGCTTAGCAATTTTTTGAAATTCAGATCTTGATTTCCCTATCCTACATTTAATTTCTATGGAATGGTCCCAATCCTCATTGACGTTCGTACCAAGGTAGGTGTACGTTTTTACTCTTTCTATTTGTTGATTTGGGTATTAGTGTGTACCAAATTTTTTGATAAAAATTTTGTTTTTGTTGTAGTTTCAATTTAACACGAAATTAATAAAAAATGACCTTCAACATAAGAGAAGTTGAAATAAGTGCCAATACGTTGAATATAGACGATCAATTTGATTAAGAAGTGGAGTACGAGAGCGATTCATATCTGAATGGCTACTTTCAGAACATTGTCTTGGAGACTATTTCTGAAACAGAGGCAACTTTGGAAATTAACAGCGACGAATAATCTGTATTGGGAATATAATCGGGACGTTCATCAGATCTTTATAGACTTCAAACAGGCTTATGATTCAATTAATCGTGCAACATTATGGAAGGCAATTATCAAGCTCGGCGTACCCAAGACACTAGCTGCGGTAACACAAATGTGTGTAAGTAACTCCTTTTCACAAGTTAGAATAGGAGGAAAATATCAAATGCATTCTGCTTAAATTCTGGACTGAGGCAGGGAGATCCGTTGTCCCCATTGTTGTTGTGATTGTGCCTTAGAATATGTCATGCGAAAAATTTATCCCAAAATCAAACCAGACATAACTGCTCGGGGAGCAAAAATCATACTCGCCTTTGCCGATGACGTAGACGCAGTAGCACAATCAACATTAAAAATTAAGGATATTTTCTCGAGCTTTGAAGAAGCTGCATTAAACATCGGTCTAAAAATAAATGCAGACAAAAAAAATACATGGTCGTCTCAAAACAATAGCGACGGACAATAAGGCAAAATATTACTATAAACTAGGGATGGCAAAAACCTACCGGTTTTAACCTAAAACCTGTTTTTTTACTTTGGAATAACCGGTTTTACCGGTTGTTTTTTTGTCCCGGTTATAACCGGTTTTTTCTTTTTAAAGTAAAAACCGGTTATTAGGTTTTTACGGTGAATAGGATTAGGTTAAGTATTATTTTGGATCACAATCATAATTATTATTCTAAAGTGATTATTCCAAACAAAACCATAATTCAAATTTTATTTTATAAATTATACAAATATACAAATAGGGCAGTCAATGAGGGTAATTGGCTCCGAATTCCATCCTACTACATCGATTTACTTGATATTTTCACAGTAAGTAGGTAATAGCTCAAGAAACAAACTCTACCCTATGCCGGTGTGCGCTTTTATCTTGAGGGTGGTTCCCACCCCTTCTCGGGGGTGAAAAATGTTTTGGTTAAAATAGCCACGGAAGAGACTAGAGAACCTAATTTTAAGCGAAAACTGTTCTATAATTATTTTTTGGAAACTCAATACTTTTTCAGTTATTCGTGGTTGAAAATTAGCCATTTTCATTGAAAAATGACACCTTTTCGGACGGATTTTTGTGGATTCCTTAAAAACTATGCATCTAACAAAAAAAACTAAATAAAATATTTCTGTAGGTTATAAAAAAACACAGAGATTCCGTTCCTTTATAAATCTTCTAATTAAAATACAAAGAGGGATATGGTAGGTAAGAAGAGTTTGTTTTTTTGCTGCATGCTCAAGTCGGTGTATTCAACTTGAAATAACAGAGAAACTGTCGATATTAGGTGTATAATGATACTAATAACTTTTATAGTGCTTGAAAAAACCTTTAAAATGAGCAATACTAAATGTCAATTACATTCAATTTAAGCGAAATATTCTGCAAATAATTTATGACTAATGTATTTTAAGAAGAAATGAGAGGTTTGTTTAACCCCTCATCCATCAGGATTTAAATACATCGTTTTCCTTATACAATACTTTTATTATAGTGTTATTTCTATGTTTAAAAAGTTGGACTGGATTAAAATGAATTGTTTTTGAAAAAAATAAATCAAATTAGAGAGCGCATTTTTAAATTTTCTTAAAAATCTTCTTTTTCCTCCATGTAACTCGAAAAAGATAAAAGATACGAAAAAAAAATACCACACAAAAATGTAGGGCTTTTTCAGGTAAAAATTTTCTTTTATTTTTCATTACTGTATCTCTTATCATTTTCAAGTTACCTGGAGAAAAAGAAGATCTTTAAGAAAATTTAAAGTGCTCTCTATAATTTGATCTTTTTTTTTCCAAAAACCATTCATTTCAAACCAGTCCAACTTTTTGAACATAGAAATAACCCTATAATAAAAGGTATTGTGGAAGGAAAACGATGTATTTACATTTTGGTGGATGAAGGTTAAATTTAATCATTTCTTCTTAAAATACATTAGTTATCAATTTTGTTTGCAGCATATCTCACTTAGTTTTAATGTAATGGACCTTCCATATAGCTCATTTTAAAGGTGTTTTCAAGCACTACAAAAGGTATTAGTAGCATTACACACCTAAAATCGACCGTTTCTCTGTTATTTTAAGTTGAATATACCAATTTGAGAATGTACCAAAAAACAAACTATTTTCACCTACCATATCTCTATTTGTATCATAACTAGAATATTATGAAGGCAAGTGTCTCTTTGTTTTTTTATAACCTAAAAAAATGTTTAATATAGTTTTTTAGTTAGATGCATAGTTTTTAGGGTATTCGCATAAAACCTTTCGAAAAGGTATTATGTTTCAATGAAAATGTCCAATTTTCAACCACGAATATCTCAAAAAGTATTGAGCTTTGAAAAAAAATATAGAACAGTTTTTGCTTAGAATTAGGTTCTCTAGCGAATTCCGTGGCAATTTTAACCAAACAATTTTCCACCCCTAAGAAGGGGTGGGAACCACCCCCAAGATAAAAGCACACATTGGCATAGGGTAGACTTTGAGTTAGGAGATAAATAGAGGCTAGGCCCAAAATTTCATTAAAATACATGCAGTAGGATATAATTCGGAGGTAATATCCTATTCTTGCTCCCATTGACTGGCGTAAAACGTGTTAAAAGAAATATATACGTAATAATTTTTTTTTTGATGGTAGTAAAAATAAAAGATAAATTGCATTATCCAATTTATTTTTAAGTAAAATATTTATGTTGATATTATTTTTTATTAACACCATTTGAAAGAGTCTGGGATTTTTTTTATAAGTTGAAATGGTTGGGTTAAATTGTATATTATGTATATGTTACAGTTCAAGTTGATTCTCAGTTAGAGTTGACTCCAACTAATTGGAGTCAACTCCAACTGAAACGAGCAGTAAAAGTTGATTTTAAAAATTTAAATCAACTTTTACTAGTTGGAGTTGACTCTTCCTGGATCGATTCAGTAAATGTTGATTATACGAGAATCTCAAGTGCATTTTTGATGAGTGTGCGTTTCTTTGTTTTGACCATTTCAACTACTTATTAGTATATTCTGTAACGTCGCCCCCGTCAGGTAAATTATTCTGATTCGACTTTTTGCACAAACTTACTCAAAGGAATACATCCGTATAACAATCCTTATAACAAATACACAGGGTGTCACGCGGTACCGCGGTCGAAAAATTGTTTAACCAATTTTTGTTAACCAAATTCACAAAAATAATTTGTATCTATTCTATCTCATATTATGTAAAGCAGCGGATCTCAATCTGTGGTACATGTACCACTGGTGGTACATATTATTATTTGCGGTGGTACACAAAACACACAAAAACTTAAAATAGTAGTACATAGTAAGTCTTGATTATACAATCTAAATATATAGAAACATAATAAAAGAATCTTTAGATGGTACATGACTCAAAAAGATTGAGAACCGCTGATGTAAAGGTTTTATTGTGTGAAAATTGTAAATATAGATAGCAGTACATGAAGGGTTTAAAGTGTGTCTGAATTAATAATGTATTTTAAATCGGTTTTACTTTTTCGCACTGTTTTTTAGCACACTTTCATATAATTAAACATCCTTAACTTTCGCCTTCGGGAGGAAATCAGACACGCCCTTTCAACGGCAACTGAAATGCTCACAAAACAGCGACCACGGAAGCAAAGATGGATGACAGAGGAAATATTGGATTTAATGGACATCAAATAAAAAACAACAAATCTGTAGGAAAAGATGAAATACCAGCTGAGCTATTGAAGTTAATCAACGAGGAAAACTTAGATCTTTTTCTTGGACTATTTAATAATGTTTACAATACAGGGACTATCCCTAAAATATGGCTTGAATCAGTCTTCATACCACTGCCTAAAAAGAAGAATGCCAAATTATGCCAGGACTTCCGCCTTATAAGTCTATTAAATAACATTCTGAAGCTTTTCTTGCGTATCATACAGAACATAATATATTATAAAAAATGTGATGAGGTCACCGGTCAAGAACAATTTGGCTTCAGGAAAGGTATGGGGACACGAGAAGCAATATTCTGTCTTCAAACTCTGGCACAAAGATACAAAGATCAGCAAGCAGACCTTTTTATCTGTTTCATAGATTTTGAGAAAGCGTTCGATAGGGTGAAGCACAAGACCTTGATAGAAAGATTGAACGACATCGGAGTCGACAAAAGAGATTCTAAAATTATAGAGGCTATTTATTGGAATCAGACAGCAATCATAAAGACCAATGGTAATAAGTCAAGGCCAATTGAAATACAACGAGGTGTTAGACAGGGTTGTGTGCTATCACCCATGCTTTTAACGTCTACTCTGAGGTAATATTTGCGAACTCTTTATCGCATTCTTCAGAAGGAATCAGGATAAACGGGTAGAGATCAAATAACATCCGGTATGCAGATGACACAGTACTAATGACTGATTCGGACCATAGTCTGCAGATACTGTTGGATAGGGTTACTGAGAGTTGTGAAAAAATGGGGATGAAGATCAATACTGCGAAAACCAAAGTTATAAGAATATCAAGGAACAAAAATTTACCTCTTCCAATAAATATGTGAAACACCAACAGCTTGAATACGTAAGCCAGTAGAAATATCTTGGTTGCTGATTCAACAATCAACTTGATTATAAACAAGAAGTCAAGAGCGAGAATAGAGGTAGCCCAACAGGGGTTTATCAAAATGAAAAGCTTATTTTGTAACTCTAGCATTAATATCAGCCTTAGATGTTGTTTTTTGCATTGCTATGTGTGGTCAATACTTTTGTATGGAACGGAGGCCTGGACACAACACAACACTGATGAACAAGTTGGACGCCTTTGAACTCTGGCTTTATAGAAGAGACTTGAAAATACCTTGGACAACCCACACCACCAACGAATATATTCTGAGGAGAATAGGTGCAGATAGGGAACTGCTAAAAATCATTAAAGTCAGAAAAGTTAGCTACCTGGGACACATAATGAGAAACAAAAACTACCGCCTCACGCAACTGATCATCCAGGGTGAGATTGAAGGAAAACGGGGTCCCGGTAGGCGCCAGATTTCATGGCTTACAAATATCAGAGACTGGACCGGCCTTGATTCAACATCTTTGTTTAGAGCCGCATTGGACAGAGACAGATTTGCCAGTGTAGTGTGTAGTCGCTAACCTCCACTAAAGGAGAAAGCACCACAAGAAGAAGAACTTTCGCCTTGTCATGGTGATGACATGTGAGCAATAAATTACAAAAAAATTTTGACAGTTTTGTGGTTTGACAGAAGTTTGAATTTTTAAATGCCAAAATGGTGCAATGGTGCATCTCACTCCCACCCACATTGATAGCTGCGTCAATACGCTCCTAGCACTCATTGTTAATAATTAAAAGTAACCGCTTAGTAATAAAATAATAACAAAAATTTCTTCAGTGTCTTGTAGGGGGGTGGTTAACATTCGTATGACAGTAATGACAGATGACTTTTGCATATTGTATACCTACCTAATTACTAAATCTGCAAAGTTTTGATTTATTTTCTATGAATATAATTGCGAAACACTACAGAATTTCACTTTTTGACATAAATTTTATTAATAATGAGATAAATTTTGTACAATATTTTTAATAATTAAAGTAGATAAATTTTAATTTCACTCAAATAAACAATCGTTTGCTGCCATTGACCACTTACATTCAATCTCGGTTAATTTGATTAATAATCGCGGCAGGTAAGGTAACATCCTTCTTTCAATACAACAAAGTATTACTTTACTGCCGAAAATGAGGGCAAATGAGTACAATAATGGATGGTTTTAGTGACGTTTGGCGATAAACAATGATTTTAAACAAGTTCGCTGAAATAATTTTTTCCACCTACCTCTACCGAAAGTATACCTTTCCGGACCTGATTGTAGGGAGCAAAGTTGTACTTTTCCTCCCTAGGGAGGAAAATATTTTTCCTCCCTAGGGAGGAAAAGTAAAAGTGACGTCATGGTATTTCATTCATGAAATATAACTTATTGACGCCCTGTACAATATCTATTTTCTATTACGCAAGTATCTATACATTTTAACGTTTATTTAAAAACACTCTGTATTTTGCAGAATGGTAAAAAACAGTAAATTGTTATTCTGATTTAAGAATGTTTACATTAATAATTTGACTTATATTTGACAGTTGACAGTTATATTGTACCTACTTGTTAGTTTTAGTGCTAATAAATTTTGTTGGTTAGTTACATAAATAAATTAAGTAAAAATGAAAAAATGACTTGTTATTTGAGGAATGTGGAAAAACCATATGTATAACATGGGAGTAAAGTGACTTTTCCTCCCTTGAATGATTACTGCCCTCCGCTACGCGTCGGGCAGTAAACTTCATTCTCGGGAGGAAAATTAGCACTTTCCTCGCTTGTTATACAAATAGCTATTTCACTTCGCACAAATTTTTTTTAGATCCTTTTGGCCTTTTTTCTCTAAAATTGACTGTTGTCGAGTTATTAGCGACTTAAATTTTGAAAAACGCCAAAATAACCATTTTTAAGGTTTAATAACTCGGTTAAAGATAATTATTGTGAAAATCGAGCGAGCGGCCGTGGAGTAACGTCATAATTGCTGGCCTCATACGCCAGTGTACGTGGGTTCGAGCCCTGCCAAAGACAAACCATTTTCATTTCCAATAATGACACGAGCCGTCTCACCGTGCCTCGGAGAGCACGGTAAGCCGTCGGTCCCCCTGGGCTAGTGTACATCGACACTAGTTACTTGAAACAGGGTTAAAGATGTAATTGGCGCCGGAACTGTCCGAAAGGCAAAAATGCCATACGATATTATATATTATGAAAGTCAGAAACTAAAAAAAATCAAAGATTAAAGCTACCTCTATAAGATCCTGAAGAAATTTTTGTCATTATTTCATTAATAAGATATTATTTTTAATTATCAACAATGAGCGCTAAGCGTGTATTGAGGCGGCCGTCAATGTGAGTGCGAGTGAGATTCACCATTGGACGGCCGGAATGGTGCATCCCTTTAGTACTCACCATTGATGGCCGCCTAATACGCACTTAGCGCTCATTGTTAATAATTAAAGATAAAGCTTAGTAATAAAATAGTGACAAAAATTTCTGCTGGATCTTGTAGAGGGGGCTATAAACTTTGGTTTGGTCACTTTCTGGCTTTCATAATAATGGATTTTAACCGAGTTATTAAGCCTTGAAAATGGCTATTTTCGCATTTTTCAAATTTTAAATCGCGTATAACTCGACAACAATCAATTTTAGAGAAAAATTACAAAATACCTTTTTTTGCTCAGAATAAACCAAACGATCTAAAAAAAATATTGTTCGAAGTGAAAAAATTATTTTTGTGAATTTGTCTAAAAAAAATTTTTTAAACAATTTATCGATCAAGGTACTGCCTGGCACCCAGTAGATTTGTTATAAGGACCTATTTTTGAGTAAGTTTGTGCAAAAAATTCGAATCGGAGTAATTTACCTAACGGGGGCGACGATACAGCCTAGACTAATTTGAACATTTTCAGTAACATTTAATTTCTAGAATCGGCTATTTGTATGAATCAGAATCAACTTTTACTAAATGGCATTGGGAAGAGTATACTTTTCCTAGGTGGAGTCTACTTTTACTAGTAAATGTTGAATATATATCTTCATTTTATATTTTTATAATCAACTTTTACTGAAACCAGCCGTTAGAGTTGACTCACCAGCCGTTAGTCACTAGTTGGAGTCAACTCCAACTGGATAATCAACTTGAATTGTAACATATATATTAATTAATCTTACGCTATATTATATTTAATAATAATCAATAAATATATAATAATAATAAAATAATAAATAAATATAATAACAATTAATAGAATAAAATGGTTTAATTAAAAATTGTGTTTTATTTATATTGATATTGGTGTTCTTTCGATAGTACATACTAATTTTGATCATATTGATATCGAGTATCGAGTCGAGTGGAGTATTGAAAACTAAAGTGCATTGTAAATGTAACATTGTAACCTATTGGATTAAAAAAAAACAAAAATCGGTTTTTGGAAAAACCGGTTTTTTTGTCCGGTTATAGCCGCCAGGTTAAACCGTAAGCAAAAAAAAAACGGTATAACCGAAAACCGGTGTTTTGTCAAAAACCGCCATCCCTTCTATAAACGATCATAACTTCGAAGTGGTTAAAGAATTTAAATATCTAGGAGCAACAATCACAAATGGCAACAAATAAGAGCGAGAAGTTGAAACGCGAATAATGGCAGGAAACAGATTTTTCTTTGCAATGAAACATCTAATGAAGTCAAAACTTCTTTCAGGAGGTGCAAAAATCCAGATATATAAGACCATAATACGACCAGCAGTCACGTATGGAAGCGAAACATGGACGCTAACAAAAAGAGAAATGAATAAATTGCTAAGTTTTCACTCTAATGGCATATAAAACAACATAATGCTGTTCTACACCCCACCAGAATGAAAACAATGGGAACCTTCTCTGGTTACACCTCCGAGGCTTCTACAATTTGCAAGCCATACGGATGCTGAGACTAAGGAAGATGAGGGAATTCTACAATTTACAATTCACGTCCCATCTGCTCAGCGCGGTAAAGTTCCAACGGAATGGTTCCCTTCATACTCCACACAGAGTAAATGTAAATCAAAAATGAATAACCATTTTCAATAAATTGCTGGTGTGGGAACGTAAAATCCTTCGAATTTTATATGGCCCTTTGCAGAGACAGCGTGAAAAACGAATGGAGGCGCAGATACAATAACGAGCTACAGTATCTATTCGGAAAAGAAAATCTAGTCATATATATATAAAGGCTAATAGGCTCAGATGGGCAGGGCATGTGATACACAGTAACGACCATCGCCTTATAAACAATGTATTCTGGGAGAGGAAAAATGTCTGTAGGGCGGCCTAGAAAAAGGTGGAAAGATTCAGTCAAAGAAGATCTAGAGAACATGGAAATGCGCCAATGGGAATTAGTGGCACAGGACCGACAAACATGGATGGCAATTGTAAACGCGGCAAAGACTCACGAAGAGTTGTAGCGCCATTGATGATGATGATGAATAATCTGATGAGTACAGATTCTAACTTTAGTGATGCAAGCTGTCAAAGATGGCGAAGAAATTTTGTAAACGCAGATCTGAAATTGATGAAGCATGGATATGTTAATTCGTTGATAGCTTTTTTTAGTTGTCAATTAAAACTGACATTAAAGATGTGAGGGATCTTATTTTTCTTCATACTAATGGAGAACTTTCTATAATGAAAAATGAAACGAAGAGCATACAGATAACCTTGTTACCTGGATGTTCTACTGGAACACTTGGCAATAATAAAATACCTTACAAAGTGTTATGAAAATACTTTACAAAGTGTTTTGTATGTTTATTATATTAAACCGGTTTTATAACTTTCCACGCCTTTCCGTTCCTAATTAGGCCAGGGTAATAAGACAAAAATATACCCTGTTCGTGACCCTTCAGCAGCCAGGGTACTGAAGCGTTTTTTCGACAAGTAATACTTATAGGAACAAATTGTAACTATTTCCTGCGTAGGAACTGGCGGCCAATTTTATTTATAAACAACTAACTCTCAAAAAATGGAATTTTCCCTTTTTTTTCAAATCAATGGAAAACAGTGAAACTTATGATTTTTTTAGTACAAATATCTTTGAGATTATGGAAAAAGCTTTAAAATGACGTATTACAAAGTTTGATATACTCATTTATTGTTAATATAATTTGCAAAAAATTTCGGAATTGCAAAAAAAATATTTTCGCAATAACTGGTGTAAAAATTAGGGTACAGATTTGAACTTTTTGTCAAATGAGAGTTCTTTGGTGCTTAATATATGATAAAAATTTCAAAGCGATTCATTTAATTGTTTAAATTTTATTCGAATTGCTTATCTCAGAGATAATTTTTTTTGCAATAACATAAGTCAGAAAAAATGACGTTAGAACCATTCTACATGTGTTAAATGGAAGAGCATGAGCTATATTTTCAACTTGCTTTAAAAAAAGCGAATAAAAAATGCATTTATTAATAATAAATAAATATGAAAAAGTATCGTAAATCGTTCCTTATAAACTTTTTGAATAACTTTTTCCAAAAAAATTAACTTTTTTACCCTGTTTTAAATGCACAACTACCAAGTAATGTTATTTATATCATAATTGATAAAAAATTGTAATACATATATATAATTTCTTATATAACAAAATAAAAAGCTTATAAGGAAAGATTTACGATACTTTTGCATAATTATTTATTACTAATAAATGCATTTCTTATTCGCTTTTTTTAAACCAAGTTGAAAATATACCTCATGTTCTTTCATTTGATACCTGTGGAATGGTTCTAACGTCATTTTTTTCTGACTTATGTTATTGCAAAAAAAAGCTCTCTGGGATAAACAATTTGAATAAAATTTAAACAATTGAATAAATCGCTTTGAAATTTTTATCACATATTAAGCACCAAAGAACCCTTATATGAAAAAAATTTTAAAGCTGTACACTAATTTTTACAATAGATATTGGAAAATAATTTTTTTTGCAATTCCGACTTTTTTCGCAATTATATTAACAATAAATTGGTATATCAAACTTTGTAATACGTCATTTTAAAGCTTTTTCCATAATCTCAAAGATATTTGTACTAAAAAACCATAAGTTTCACTGTTTTCCATTGATTTGAAAAAAAGGGAAAAATGTCATTTTTGACACTTAATTGTTTATAAATAAAAATTCCGCCAGATCCTACGCAGGAAATAGTTACAATTTGCTCTTACAGGTATTACCTGTCGAAAAAACGCTTCAGTACCCTGGCTGCTCGAGTGTCATGGAAAAAACCTTATTACCCTGGACTAAATCGCATCCTTTCTATTGTGGCAGTCAATCTCTTAAATATCTTTCCAACATCGTCTTGTTGATGCCCTTCATCTATGCGGTTACCGGTATTCCTTCTTTTTGTGATATTTTAATACTTTTTTTGAGGATTATTCTTTCCTTCATTCGTCTCACATGCCCGTACCATACTTGCTGTTTTATTTCGATGTCAGCTGTCATTCATGATCTCTCATCATGATTGTTCATTTTATTTCCATTTGTTGTCTAATGTGGTTGTTTCTTATGTATTTGTCATCGACTTCCAGCAAGCAGAAGACAGTATAAAGAAGAAGAAACTAACAGACGCGCTTGGGCAATTGGTAGCTGGCAGAAAATTACGCAACATGATACATCTTTTTTGGAGAATACAGAAAATATAGTGAAAATAAACAATCCATCATGGAACAAATTTATAGTTAATGACGGATTAAGGGATTTATAAAAAATAATACGAAAAGCGAAAATGAATAGAGTACTCCTATGTCAAAAATTACACCAAGCTTTGGCAGTTGCAGAGGATATGATATTGCTGGCAACAGAAAAGTTTAAAGTATAAGTAGAAAAAGAAAATATTATGAGTTCCAAATTTTTTTTATTTAACTTCCCAGGTTACAACGAGTAAATGTTGTGACCACTAGTGTAGGTGGCTTGGAGAAAATGATTAATTAATCATTTTCTTTACAAATATTTTACATAGATATAAAATTGTTTGTCTCTGGGAATTACGACACATATAATTAAAATCGCGATGGTAAATCACTAGGTGTATTTCGTCTAAGTCTTCGTCTGACTAGTTGTCTCATCAGGTTTCTGGCTAGTACATTTGGATGTTGTGTCAATCTGTCTTCGTATTTCTGTGCTAAGTTAGTAATTTCTTCTTTTACTGTTGCAATTTCTAGATCGCCTCTCATAATATTATTTGCAACATACTATGGGGTATTTGTGATTATTCGAAGAACCTTCGACTGGATCCTCTCCAAGAATTCGATATTGGAGTTTGATGCAGTACCCCAAAGTTGGATCCCGTAACTCCATATTGACTTCAAAATTGCTTTGTCGACAAGTACTTTATTTTTCATCGAAAGTGATGATTTGCGACCAATCAGCCAGTAAAGATTTTGTAATTTGAGACCAAGTTGTTTACGCTTCATAAAAATGTGTGTTCTCCAGTTTAATCTTTGGTCTAGGTGCATCCCAAGGTATTTGACAGTTGCTTGCTGTTTTAGTTAGTGGTTGTCGATATGTACAGGTGGGCAGTGACCTTTACGGTTTGTGAAGGTAATATGAACCGACTTTGTTTCATTTGTTTGAAAACGCCAGCGTTTTAGCCAAGTTTGCATTTTGTTGAGGCTGGTACGAGTTCCAAATGGTAGAAAGATTTACCTAAGGACGTTGCCGTTAATTACGTACCGTATTTAGGAGTAACAAAACAAAATAACAAAATTTATCACGCAAACAGGACAATAAAGACGAAATACATGTTAAAATAATGGCAGGCCATAGATGTGTACATACGCTTTATTATGGAGTACTGAAAAGCAAGTTTTTATCAAGAAATGCAAAAATATAGTTATGCAAAAGAACTATACAACCCCTAGTAATATACTGCAGTGAGACATGGACAATTAAAAAAGGACAAAATTTACTGGAGATCTGGGAAAGGAAAATCCTGAGGAAGATATATTGTGGAGGAATAATAAAGGGCAGTTTATGGATAAGAAGGTCAAATGATAAGGAATTCTAGCTGAATGTGAACTGTTTTAAATTTTGGTGGTATGTACAATCCATTTTTACCAAGAATTCATTTGAAATTGAAACTAAAATTACAAATTTTTATTAACAAAATTTGGTACACAATAATACCCAATTGGGATCTTTGGAGGCCCTACTTACCTAAGTAATAAATTTTTTGAGCCAGTAGAACTAAAATATCTCGCCATACAGATATAATTCCAGATAGTGGTTCAATCAAAATTTTAATAAATGAAACTGTGTTATTTACTTTTTTAAAATAATTGTCTTACGTACACCTTGTCTTAACTTTTACTCCACTGCCTTTTCAATAATTATCTGCAACAATTTTACCGTTTTTTAATTCGTTTCTTTCTTTGATTACTGTCCTCTTTCCTCTTGGAAAACCGGAAGGTATGTATCAACACGAATAACTTTTATACCGTCCACTTAGAAAACCAAATCCTAGGCACTAATTTAAAACAAGATCACTTAAGCGCCGTGAGAGCAAGAGAGACGGAAACGCGAATAGCCCGAAATGCGAGCTTTTCGTTGAACCCAACTGCAGTAACAAACGGCGCTCAACGACGTACGTAGGGACGGCACGCGTCGCGCTTAAAGCTCCGATTTCAACCTCGTGAGTGAAAGTTCGTGTATGTTAGGAGTAAAATTAAAAAACAGCAAAACAACTGGATAAGAAATAAAACAAAAGTCAAAGACAAAAAGGGAGTTTCGCAGGTCATAACCCCAGTCAAACGTACAATAGGTGAAAGACCACGATACAACAATGGAGACAATTGGCTGAAAAGAGAGCAAGATTACGACCCCAGAAGAGATGGGGAGATGACATTAGAAAAAAAGGAGGAACACACTGGAAACAGAAGGGACAAATCAAAAGCGAATGGAGGAAACTGGGGGAAGCCTATGTTCAAAATCGGACGAATTACAGGGCAAAAGAAAAAGCATACGATAGAATAATGAGGAAGAAATTATAAAAGGTGCTTGAGGAATTGGGAATTAGAAATAATATGCTCCATCCCGTCACCACTTCGAGACAGTCGGCTACCAAATAAAAACCTCTTTTATGCCATTCAAGATACATATAATGATGGGACCGCTGGTTAAGGCATAATATCTCTTCTGATATCATACTCTCATCCGATTCCCATTCTCCCTCCCTCACGTTCATTGGGAAAACAAAAACCACACACATATAAATCACCAAATACTTTTAATCCCTTGCCTTAGCGAGGCTGCCATCTCTCTTACGTCCTTCTCACACGTCCTTGTATGTCAGGATAACACTCCTAGCTGCTATTCGCTATTTTCAGAATTTAGTTTTGAGTTTCCTCCTTTCTCGATATTGTAAAGAGCTCTCCCTGATAAATTTGTTGATCCGTGTCAACCATCACTCTCATCTTTCATCGTTTTCTCCACTATTTCTCTCACGGAATCATTCTACAATTACACTATATTTCAAACTAAAAGACCACAGTAAAGACATCGGTCGGACTGAACGTTCCTGAACCTCAAAAGGTAACTACTATAGCTGCCATATCTGAGCATTTGCGCCAGGTAATAATCTAGCTGCTTATGCACATAGTCCAGCCGGCTCCGCAGGTTTGGATTAGTGACTTCGCCACATCACGTGCTGTCTCCCACTGGGGCACTGCTTGCCTCTGGTCGATTAAAACTAATCTCTTGACCAGCTTTATCTCACTCTCCTCTCCTTCTTCAATGATATGCCCCCTACTACTATGATTTCTGGACCTCTCACTTACCAAAACATGTAAGAAAACACAGCCAATGACCACTCACAGAGAGAAGTCTATCTTTTAATTCGGCTAGAGTCAATATCTGGCTCTGACCCCCCGAGATCCTCAGATTCATCCCCGATTGATCATATCTGGAACATAATGGTTCGGAGACTTCTTAGTGTAGACTATTCTTTTAAACTTTAGGTGGACTTCAGAAGGACTTTATTGAGACATTGAATGAGATATCCCAGGAGGATATTAACTAACTAATCAGAAGTCAGCGCAGACACATCAAAGTGTGTGTTGGCCACTGAAGTTCATCAACGCATTATTAATTGGTTTGCCGCTTCAAATTATTTCAATCATATTAAAATTTTGATGGTTTGTTTATTTTGATACCTCGTCGTATAATGTTGTACAAAATTTTCAAAATATAAAAATTTAAAATAGGTGTTCTGATTTCAGTACCACTTAGTATAATATGTACCTGGAGACTAAACACTCAATACATTTAAATATTAAAACCATATTTTTTTAACACGAAAACACTCAATCTATATTTATTTTAAAAATATATGAGTGAAAATGGAATCAAAACAAACATTTAAAAATAATATCGAAAAATACCATTTACTCATTTAATTCAAATATTTTAATCAATTTTCCAATCTTTGATAAAGAAGTCGGTGCTTACAGCACAGCGCTATAGGGTGGTCTTATTTTGAAGGAGTTAATTTTAAAAGCACATTTTTTGGTAAGTGATAACATGTTTTTGATGGTTTTAAAATATTTTAATCTATAAATAAAAAAGAGGACTGCAATCTAGATATGAACAGTGATGTTTTTGAAAAATATTTTGAAGATGATAGAACTGTTACCGAGAGATTTGTTTGTAATAATGGCTAATGTTAGTTTAGACCAGAGTTAGAAGCTAGAAATAGACCATGTTCGGGACACTCAAAGATCCAGGTAGCTGACTACTTTTTCAGTTATTGTAGACCTATAGGAAGAAAACCTATCCATTTTCTGCCTAGAGTTCTCGTCCGTTTTTTAATTAATAACAATTTAGTGCAAAAATCGCGATTTTTTCGATTGTTAACACCCCATTCAAAACTTAAATAGTTGACATAAAATTACAAAATTCCATTTTTTAGAACGTTGAAAAACCTTCATATCTCCGATTTTTGAAAGTTAAAAAGTTAATTTGTTGCTACACAAACTGCAAAATAAGTGATAATCGTTATTTGTTAATAACTTTTACTAAAACTAACTTAGAACTTTAGTGTTTTACCCAAAGTTGGGCATTGGGTACTTAGCAAACCCTCAAAATTTGAGACCAATCCATTAATTAGTTTAAGAGTTATTCTACTTGTTTATCCGAGAGACCTTTATTTTGCAATAACATAAGACAGAAAATAATGAAGATATGGCAATTCTGCGTATGTCAAATGGATGTAGAAAACTTATGCTATCAAAATGTACTGAAAAAGATTAAAAAATCATCTAGTATAGTTAAAAATCTTTATGACAAATTTTTTAAATTATGTAGTTTCTGTTTGTTTCGCATGTACTTAACTTACCTTTTCTTAATCTGACGATTTCGAGTTTTTCTAAGAATATATTTTTTTCGGCCCTCCCTTAACGAACTCCCTTGTGTTTAGAGCCAATATATGATAGAGGTACATCTACAGGGTACCAGGTTTCTCCCCATATGATAATCTGACGCGCTCGAGTTACTGCAAAAATCCCCGCTTGCGCTCCCCTACGATTATGAGTATGAAAAACAGTAACAATTTTTTTGCACGATTGATCATTTTTGACTGTTTACCTTGACAGATTTTATGTCAGTAGGTGACATTTACTAGCAACTCGACGGTAAGTAATCCAACTCGACGGTAAGTACTCCAACTCGACGGTAAGTAATTCACTTATCGTCGAGTTAAAAAATCTCTTAATTTTAATTTATTTTTTGAAAGAATAAAGAAAACTAACTAATTATTTATTAATATTGAAACTTATGGTACAATCTTATCTTCTGGTTTATTAACGACTGTAAAAGTACGCTGGATGTTCGTTTTTGTATTGGGTACTTTTACAATCATTAAACCATCGGTTTGTTGGATGTCATTCATAGTAATATTATATAATTCTTCTCTTCTACAGGCACCAGATATTCCCAATATCATTGCGACCTACAAATTATGAAAAAATCTTCATTAGAGTATTTCTTTTACCTAAACTAGCTTATATTACCTTGTGAACTAGAAATTCTTCATCCGGTGCTTCCATCAGAAATTTTTCAAATTGCTCCCGTGTAAAAATGCTCGCTTTCTTAGGCCTATAGCCAACATTTTTTCTCTTTAAGTACGCGATCAAAGTTGAAAACTTTGAAATATCAATGCCATCATAAAGATAAACGGTCGATTTAATCATTGAATATTCTGCCCAGAGACTTCCAGGAGCTTTTAACTGCATATGTCTTTGAACGAAATATGCCAATAGTCTTTTCTTCGATTCTTAAATTCTTGCCTTCGCACCATTTTTTAAAACTTTGGTAGGTATTTTGATAACGGATTTTGGATTTTTCGGGAATAATTGCGGAACACCCTTCTTCCCAAGCCCGTTCAATTTCTTCAAATTCACTTTCGCTCATATTTTAATTTATAATAATCAAAATTGTACTTAAAATTATTGACAACTAGATAAAAACTCAATTCTCCATTGTTGTTATGCACCCTAGTTACTACCTAACAACCAAAGTATCTATCTTGATAAAATGAATGAAACTAGTGAATGAATGTTTACTAGTGAACTGTTATGAACTAGTTTAATTTTATAATTTATAATGGTATCAATCGTGCAAAAAACGTTATAAGCATGTCGAACGTTAAGGGTAACCGATCTCAGACAATAATTGGAGTCATCGCTCCGCTCCTCCTCCAAACAATTGTCTTCGATCGGTATAAAACCCTTACCGTTTTCCATACTTAATATACTATAACAGTTAGCCTAGGAGTCCTATCTCGAAATATTAACTTACGTACTTGTGATTAATTTGTCACTGGTATGCCTTAATTATTTATGTGCCCAATATAAATTTTCTACCTAAAAAATTAAACGTTACACTAAAATATTCCACCCTATACCAAGTTTCAGCGGGGCTGAAAATAGACATGCAGAAAAAAACTGAAACGAGTTGTCAGGCAACAAGATTTTTTCAATCTGTTTTGACTTCCAAACCCTAACTCTTGAGAAGAAACGTACACACCGACTTAAAAAAACAAATATGTGTTTCATTTTAAAACCATAAGTAAAGACAACACAATCTTACGGGTATATTGAACAAAAACAAAAAGGTACATTACCAAAAATTTTATTTTTAAAGTTTTGTGTTTTTATTCACTTGCAGAATGTGTTTGTTACTGGATATTTTCGGCAAGAAAATATCCAGTAACAAAATAAATGAATGGAAAATATTATTAGGCTGGTTGAGTGTATACATATTAGTGATGTAACGAATGTCATTTTTTGAACATTCGCGAATACGAATGCGAATGCAAATATCTGCTACCGACATTCGCGAATGTGGATGCGAATGCGAATATTCAGTTTTTTAAGTATGTTTCCATTTTTGTAAGGTTTTCTAAATTTCCAATAAGAACTTATTTGATATTTAGTTTAAGTCAACCAAAAATCTTAAGTTATATTTTATTACATAATACCAAATAATAAAATAAAGTGAAGGCTGATAATATGACTAGGTATACGAGGTTAAGTTGCCTTCTCTTAATAAAAAAAAAAGATGAGCAGTGAATAGATTTTGTTTTTATTAACCTAATATTATCTTCAAATTATTTTTTTTCTGATAATTCATATTCGCAAAACATTCGCAAAAATTTCGCGGACGCGAATGCGAATGCGAATATGGAAAAACATGCGATTATTCGCGAATGCGAATGCGAATACGAATATTCGCTACATCACTAATACATATATTGTTATGCTCTCTATTTCTCTCCTTTTATGAGATTGATCAGCAAATTCTTGTTTTGATTAATTACTTAATTATTTTAATTATTACTTATGTAAAACAAAACCAAAATTAAATTGAATTTTCTAATAAATTTTATTCTCAGGGCTATTTTAATTTTAATGCATTACCTTAGGTTTGTGGCTTCTAGTATCTCTAGTTGCTTACTTCAACCAGGGACAAAACAGGGAAATTAAACACACTTGATGTCATATAAATGTTAAAATATTTTTTTTATCCAATATACCATAAATATAAGACTTAAAAATTATACTAAAATTCAATCCTGTTGCAACTTTTTCTCATCTAATAAATTAAGCTTTAATTCTGATATCATCTCCTTTGTTTTAACAAAACTTTTATTTAAATAATTCGTTGGACTATTCTTACAAAAATACTAAAATTTACTTTTCTCCTTTTGAATTGACTACTTATCTCTTCTTTAAATTTTGGAATGACTAAATTATGCTATAGAAATGCTCAATACAAAAATAAACAAATATGGTGTGGATATAAAACAAACTCTCTCCGTTTTACAAAAATTCTAACCTTTTTGTTTATTTTTACTTCTTCTTCCTGGATTGCGCAGTCCTCGATTCTCCCACACTTGCTCCTAGGATGTAGCGAAAGGTCCTTCTCGTCCAAGCTGCTTCACCAACAAGCAGACAACGGGACTCGCTTGAAATCTCTATTCAATTTTCTCTCTGCTCGATATCTTGTGCAAATTGATACCCACCGACTACTCGTTCTAGACAGAACACAGGAATCTCCTCGGACACAAGGAAAATTAACTTCTCAACTCGGTCAATTATTTTGTTTCACGACGATTCTGCTCGCAAAGGCCAATTTCACCACTTTACACCGACTACACCGACTTCTCACTTTTTAAAACCTGGAC